>NW_027113531.1:177699-191260 GCF_000696795.3 Halyomorpha halys
ATATTTTAATTGTTGTGATTTTTTTTACTGGTATATTGTATTTTATTTTCAATTTTAACATTAAAATGGGATACATTTTAATTGTTTAAATTTAATAAAAAAATTGAAATAGCTTAGAAATATTATAAAACACTCTTGCTGTCGTTATAAAATAACTTCTTACGTTTGGTGGATGGATTGAGTCAAGAATAATATTACGAATTTCGATTTGATGATGGTAATTAGACAGTTCTGTGTGTACAGCGATTGGTGATGTCAGCATTGAATCTTCGGGATCTCTAGCCTTTTACTCATTTATCTATTTCATTACATGTAAGATACAGTTAACCCTCCAATCCCACCCTCTATGGTTGCCTGACTTTTCAAACAGACAATTATAGTGAGTGGGTAGGTTGATGTACGACATGTCACAATCTCACAAGAGGAGATCATAACATATATAACATAAAAAAGGTAATCTTTTTTCGAGGACCCGCCCCGCTAAGACCTCCGGGGAGCAACAGCCCTAAATTACTTTTGAAATATTAGCTTAAATCGGAAAGAGAAGACTTTCATATGATTTAATCGAGAAATATTTTAAAAGCGCCTGAAATTTAAAATCAGCATGAAACCCTCCACTCCCACCCTCCGTGGTAGCCTTACTTATCTGATTTTTCAAACAAACAATTATAGTGAGTAGGTTGGTCGATGTACAGCATGTCACAATCTCACAAGAGGAGATCATAACACAAAAGAAAAATGAAATCCTTCTCAGCCGGAGCTACCCCGCTAAGACCCCCAGGGTGGGACGGTCCTATATAACATTGAAATATTAGCTTAAAACGTGGAGAAGAAACTTTAAGATAGTTAAATCGGGCAATATTAAAAAAGCGCCTGAAATTGAAAAACGCCATGATTACTTCTATTACTTCAGTATGTATACTACTAATTAATACTATTACTTCAGGAATAATGTTAACTTAGATTTCCTGGAAAGAACTGGTTGAATGAGGATATCAGACCTCTTTGATGTAAGTTATTAGATTACCTCATTACATTACCGACCCCCAGCCGTCCATATAGCCATTACTGCCCTTTGATGGATTAAGTACAAGTTCTCGTACAGTCCAGCTGGCCCGGAGGGAGGAGTACAAGGTCGCCCTAACTCGATTATCGCCCTTTTAAAGAGGGCTTTAGCTGCTCCAGATGGAATTAGAGGCGCTAACCACAGGCGCTTTGGGAGGAGGCTAATTTCCTCCAAAGCGATTGCAGCCAATCTGTCCCCGTCCTCGTAATCAACTCGCTCTCGTACTTCTGTCTCAGAGAATCGATTTTCCTGGGCGGTTCTTTCAAAGTCGATTGCGGTAGAATTGAGGAATAATGATAATAGAGGCAGATTTTGGGAGGAAAGAAGGATTGAATTTACATTATTGGCTCCAGCCACAGGCGTAACCTTTCCAAACCAATTTATGTTTAACCCGAGAATACTAACCTTCTTAGTAGTTACATAAATGCTAACCATGTGTCAAAATTACTCACGAAGAATCATAATCTAATTTTTATTAATAAACTCAATTACAAATTATGAAAGAAAAATTATAGTTTAATTTTATGAATTCAAAAACAACTTTCCTATATGAAAAATAACAAAATAAAAATAACCACTGCATCCAAGAAAATTATTTTATTATTATGGTTAAATTGTTATAAATAAGAATATGATTTTTATATTTAAATATACATTATTTCCAATTACTTGTTTGTAAATTTTATAATATTTTATGCAACTTTAAACAATAGTTTATTAAGAAACTAGCTTTCCTATACACCTTTAAATACAGAGTAATCCCGGTTATTCGAAATATTTTCTGCAGGGGGTGTTCGGATTAGAAAAGGAATTGGGGAAAACAGTGTAAAAAATCCAACAATATGAATTTACATAACTATTTCTATGTAGTTATTTATTTATTATTATAATTTGTTGGAAATTTGAAGTTTTAAAAAAGTAATATTTTTTAAAGAAGTCATTAATTTTTTTCTTTTTTTTTTGCTAAGATTTCTGCAGAAATTTCTTTACTGATTTTTCTTTCAGACCTGGTTGGAGAAGGACTTTCTGCTATGAACTATCATTTAGACAATGATTGAATAGACACTGCTTCGTCATACTTTATTGTTGGTGGTTCCTCTACTTGTCTTTAATCTTTTTCTTCTTCTTCTTCACTACTAGAGGCTTCTGTTGCATCTCTGTACGATTTATTTCATCAGTTTTAATTTTGTTTCTAATAATTTATTTATTGTTATTTACAACTGTATACAAATATATACAAAAAGTAAATTTGCTGTAGGTGACATAGTGACATGATACAAACATGTGGAGTCTACCCACTGATAGAACTCCAATAACATTTCTAGCGGAGAAGATGTTGAGGCTATCTTCTTTTCAGGCGCCTAGGAGGATTATTAGGTAATAGGTAAAGGAGAATCCAGGTTAGAAAAAAGTGGATTTGGGTCGTTGAGAAGTTTATCATGGAAGGAATGGCATCTGGTTCTGGCCAAATCGGCAACATATGGTAGGTCCTGATGGATGACTTGATTTGTGACAAAGTAAGGAGAACTAAGGATTTTACGAAGGATGTTGGACTGTAAGAATTGGATTCGGGAGGAATTTTATGGTTTAGTGGAGCTCCAAAGCTCAACTACGTATGTCCAGATAGGCCTTATATTAGTCATGTAAATCAGTCTTTTGTAATGGATTGGTAGTTTAGACCGTTTGTCTAGTAAATGTTGTAATAGTCAGAATCGACGAGCAGTTTCTTGTCTCTTTACTCTTGTATGAGGATTCCATGTCAGTCGTTTGTCCAGATGTAGTTGTAAGTAACGGATCTGTTCGACAGGAATAAGAGGGGTGTTATTAAAGGATACTGTATGGTATGAAATCATGAGTTTACGACGAAAGGTAAATGTGATTTATTGGAATTAATTTTAATTCTCCTGTTTTGGCACCATTCTTTAAGGGTGGTAATGTAAGGATCATTGTTCACTGATAATAGACTTGTGTCATCGGCATACATGGTGAGGATACTGTTATTATGGGTTGGGATGTCAGCTGTGAAAACTGTATAAAGGATAGGACCAAGGATACTACCCTGAGGTACTCCAGCAGACTGACGGAATAGGGATGAGTAAGCGCCGTTGTGATACATTAGAAATAATCTGTTGGAGAGATAAGAACGGGTAATGAGGAAGTATGTAGGGAGTATACGGATCTTGTATAGCAGTCCTGGGTGCCAGAATCGATCAAAAGATTTTTAAATGTGAACTCATTTTCCTTACAACCTTCAACCTTTTGATCAACATTTGTATCATTTACTTAATCATCAGGGCTTATGCTTATAATCAGGGAAATCATCTGTCATATGATTGTTGTCTGTTGGTACTTCATGTAAGTTCTCTTTCCCCAACCACTGACTCAACAGGGCCCCAAGCCGCAGTTAGGGATAACACAATTCCTTACATACTAACGCCAGTAGGATAACCGGAGTGTTCGGAGTACCGAAGTTCAGATTACTGAGAATACAGATGCATTCAGAACACAAGAATACACATCTACACAAACACACATCAAGAACTAATTTCCTCAAATCAAAGAATAACAATTTCCTCTGTTATGTTAGAGGAGTCTGTTATTATAGTGAAATGTTTAAAGCATGAACCTTATGCTTTTTGTAATATTTAATATTTGAATATAAACATTATTTTTAGGGTAAACATTCTAGATAAAGAGTCTACTCGTTATCAGCGGAAGTGTATGTACAAGGCCCTGGGGAATGTTTTCAATTTGGACTTGGGTCAAAGAGGAAGCGATGTTTGGACGGGACTGGGACCCATCCAATCTGAGGCACAATGGGGCGGCGTACAATGCGTTCCCTTCGTCTATTTTGCCCGCCTTCTCCAGTCACTCTGAAAAAACTCTATTACCATTCCGAGATCCTTCGCATATCCCTCTGCAATCTAAATTTTTATGAATTAATTATTTTAATCTCAATAATGGAGATATAGTTTATATGTTATGTGACTTTTTCAAAATATATATTTTAATAGAGAAGAAATATTAAGATAAGCATCTTTGAAGACGTACATTTGATTTTAGTGTGGATGCAGAAATTATTTCCTACTTTTTAAAATATCTTAATATTCCCTATGTAACCGATCTAGCCCGAACCAGATACCACTCCTTCCAATACAAACTCCCTAACCACTCAAACCCCCTAGTTTCTAACCTTGCATCCTCTTCCATTCCTGACAATCCTCCGAAGCGCCTGAAAAGATGATGGCCACGAGACCTGATAATGTAAAATATCATTAGAGTGCTACCAATGGGTAGTTGCTCTACACGCCTGTGACACTCCATTTTAACTAATATCAAATTAAAGAATGATTTATATAATATACAGTTGTAAATTTCATTAATGATATTAAAATAAAAAAAATACAAGGAAGAATAAATCGTTTTTCTTAGCTGCTATTTGCCTCTAGACATACTTTGTAAATATTTATTTTGTTATAACTACAGTTCTCAACATTCAGGCTTAATCTTTTATATTATTCATTGAAAAATATATTTAAAAAAAATATAAATGTTCATAAAATATCTGAGATAATAGTGTAAAACTCAAATATAATGTTTTTATGAGGCGTTTGAAGTTTTACGTCTTTTAAAATATCTTATCAAAACGATTTTTTTTTTCATAGCTTAAAGCCTTAGTAACTCTATTTTTTCTCCATTTTTTTTTATTGCAAGAAACAAAATTTAAACGTATTTTCTTAAAACTTTTAAAAGTATTTTTGAATAAAACTACAATGATTTCCTTTTTTTGCAACTCAGAATATAGCAAACACTGTGCTATATATAAAAAACCGCAACAAATAAAATTTATAATACTAAGCTATATTTACACAAATTACGAACGTATTTGAAATAAATGTTGGTCCAAAAAATACATTTGCGCAAGTATATGCAAATTTAATGGTTTAAATCTGACAAAATTGATGCTAAAACAATTTTATACTAAAATCCCAACTTTTCACCCAGCTTTTTGAAATTGAAATACTTCTAGGAAACAACATTTACTCAAATTTTTGATGAAATTGATATAGGACTATCTTAGTACGAACTAGCACGGACCCTACAAAGTGACATCATGATTGGAATCTATCAGAAAACATTAAACAAAAAAATAGGTCATTATTTTTGAAATTCTAGAAAGAGTTACTGAATAAGACGTGAATAAGATAAGAATCGTAACAATATCCTTGAAAGATAGACCACATATTACTGTTATCACCCAGCAAAAGACGATTCAAAATTCCAAAAATTATAGATGCTAGGAGGATTGTAATTTATGATAGAGAACCCTACGTAAAGATTGTTTTTATGGAATAGTAACTTGAAAATTGACATAGAGCTCGAAAGTGTCTTTAAATGAAATTTTAAATAAATTAAAACCCAAAAAGTATGTACGAGTAATAAATAATTTCCTATATATAGATAAATTTATAATAATATATAAAAAATAATTGAAAAAATATAAAAAAACGAGAAATATTTCTTCGATCATTAGATAAAATATGGGCTCCCAGCGAAGCTTCTTTGGCACCTTGTTACGTAACTTGCTTATGCAACCTTACATAACTTTATTGGACAATGTATCTGCATCTGATATTGGACCGTTATTTATTCTTCATTTGATCAGTTCCTGTAAATAACATCTCTACCACGTGGCAGGTGGTGATGAACTAAACATAGGATATTGCTTTCATATTGTAATAGTTAATTAAATGATAATGATATATCATTTTAATTTTAATATAAAGAAGAACTATGTTTTTTATGGTGGTTTCGTTTGGGGTTTTATGATTTAAAAAAATACTTTATATATAATACAGAAGAGAAAGAATTTTATTCATTCATGCTGCCCAAATAGATCGAGTTGTCACATTACACAGTATACTTGATCAATCCGTGATCGGACATATATAAATTACATATTTTTATATAATATAATATAATAGAAAGATAACATTTTTTTTTTCCACAGTATTCTTTTACAATTAATACCAGTCTACAAACTAAATACAAGCTTTTCAATTTACTCCTTTTTTTTTCTTTCCCTTCTATTTTACAACCCTTATTTCATTTTATCAACAAATTCCCCTATATAACAAATATTAGAATATTAAAAATAATAAAGTAATAAAAAAATAAAACAACAAATAAGATATGCGATGCATGCATGCCATCCCTCCTCTGGATAACTCCCCTGTTCATTAATTTCCATGCATGTGGTGGTGGATGATTCCCAGGGAGTCAAGTATTATATTCTCTGTCATCCTAGCCACGTCCTGGACATCGACCCCAAGCTCCTCCATGAAGCTCCTAGTTGTGCTGGGAATCGTTCCACGGGCTCCGAACCAGAGGCCTCTCACGGTGAAGTCTCGTTCTGCGAAGCCCTCACGGAACTTCTCCTTGAGGAAAGGGATACATTTATCGTAGATTTTCTTCTTTTCCCTATCTACCTTATTTTCCTTATTATATATAACAAAATTAAATGCAGGAAGCCTAAAACCACATGAATAGACAGAATTATCAAAGATGCTAAAGAGCAGCATGTAGCAAAAATGAAAGCAGTACCCCAAGAGGAACTTTAGCAAAAAGGGTTGACCATCAATGCTACCAAGAGTAAGGTACTGGCCCTTTCCCGATTTAAGGAGGAGAAAATGAAGGTGGGCTGTCAACTGAGAGCTTTACCTACTCAGGATCCAACGTAAATAGGCATGGTTCAAATATATTTGAACATAGCAAATAACATTGCTTGAATCTATTGTAGCATAAGCCACAGCATCGTTGCTGTAAAAGAAATGAAAGGATTAGGGAGGAGCTGAAAATTCCTGCGCTAAGATCCAAGCTAGAAAAATTATTACACAGTTTGTTGGGTCATGTCTGTCGGATGGGTAAGGACAGGGAAACCAGAGAGGCGATGAAAGCACGAACCACTGGCAATAGGCCATGCGGAAGGTTAAAAATTTAATATTATGATTATATACGAAGAATTGGAGGAAAGTCACTCTAACAGTTGAAGGAACTCTGCAAGGACTGTGACGTTAGGCAGTGTTGGATCAAGGTCCTTCCGTACTAGACTATGACGTGAAGGAGGATAGAGAAGATGAAGAGAAAAATAAAAAGGTTTTATATGTTTATATGTAAAAAAAGACGTTTTTTGTAGAAATAGTAATACGGATAATATTCATAAAAGAGTTTAGATACGATCAAAATTTTAACATTATGGGTAACGAAATCCTGAAGATTAGGACAGACCCGGAACGTCGATGAAAATTAATATAAAAAGAAAAGAAAATACATTACAAGTATTTACATAATAAGATTTCATTTGTTATTGTCACTTTCATTTATTAAAATATACTAATATAACTACCCTAAATATTTACTTAAATAAGGCAAATATTTTTTTAATTAAAAAATAAAGTGATTTTCAATGATATGGTCTGTTTAATCAGTGTCTAAATAGAAAAAAAAAATGATTAAAATACAAACGTTTATCAAATAAAATTTATAAATTGCTTTCTACTGAAATCCACGAGGCACTTAGCAAGGCGATGAGATGGGAGGGAAAGTAAACATTGAAGGATCTATACAAACTTACTCTGTACCAAATATATTTATGTATTTAGTTCCAAGTTTGCTTAGCCAACAAGGATTATTTTTTTGTGAGATGTTATTGAAAATCTTTCTTTTCTCAAATTTGAAGATATTTATTTTGTAATTATGTCCTAAAGAGAAACAGTTTATTGATTTGAAACATTCTCTATACCACCTGGCATCCGAGCTACCTTAGCAAAAATTAAAAAAAACTCTAGTGTGGTGAGAGCATAACACAACTTTCACTTAGCAGCCTGGATAGATACTTGAACTTATTGGAATTGAAAAAATATATTTAAAGACAAGATATAGCTACAATTATATAAAAAAAAATTTATTTTTATGATACTTTAAAAATTTGTGTTTTAGGGTTCCTCGAAGAACGAATATAGCTTTGTTTCTACCAGGAATACAATAGTTCAACAAAAGATGACAAAGTCGTAATGCAATCGGGAAAGATCGGTTTCGGTTTCTCCCATTCGAATGAGATGTTATTATTTTTCCTTTTTTTCCTGTAGTTGTTCAATCAATTCTTAAATATGTATTATTTATCAATTTTTTATTTTTGCTAACTGTGAAAAGTCTTTTTTTAATTAAAGTAAATTGAAAGTACTTAAGTACTTATAGTATAATATTTTTTTTTTAAATTCATTATTGAAGCCCTGTCAGACTATTTCAATGAGAATAAGATTTAGCATATGTTAAAGAATATTTAATTAACCATACCTTAAGTTTTATCAAACTCGTTTGATTTATAGTTATTTAAGAATTAATTCAAGACTGAGATAAGAACAACTATAGAATAATATATCTTAATTTTATAATTCATTACAAAAGACTATGTAGAGTCTTTTGTAATGAATTATAAAATTAAGATATATTATTCTATAGTTGTTCTTATGCGCCGTAAAAAAGTATTAAGATTTATAAAAATCTTTATAAAATATATTTATGATAAAAAAAAAAAAACAACATAAAATCATTGATATATGTACATTATTAATCTGTTAGATTATATAAAATATTGGTTTTTATTTTTTTAATTTTTTTTTTATGGCGTATGGTTCTTCCAAATCTTTTCCACCAAAAGTTGTTAATATTATCAGTAAATGAATATTCAACGCCCCTTTTTATTGCATGTTAGTTATTGTTGGTTAAATTCAATTTTTACTGTTCCATATGTATTTTGTATAGTTTATTTTTAAAAATACATTTTTTGTAGGCCATTAAATACATTGTTTATAAATATATTTAAATTATATTGATTTAGCCTTTTTTTTGTTCTTTGCATTGCATAACAACACAGGGGATGCAAAATACAAATACAGAATTCACATATAGGTTATTTAAATTCAATGAATTCTGTTTCTGTTATCTTTGGAGTTTACATTTTCTTTCTGACCACTTATTTCCAATGTTAGATCTATGTATCGATGCTCAAAATATGTTTCGGATCTCTATTAGTTCTTTAAAAAAAAATTAAATGATTACAAACCATAATTTGAACATTTTGTAAATACTGCAAAATTTTATTTTATTTCTATTAATTTTTTTCTTACCCTTTTATCAATTTTCTTATTTTAAACATCTTATGTATATATAATATATACACAATATAAAGCATTTGTTTACAATTAAATTCAATACAAATAAACTTCGATGAAGGAATATATCGGGAAACGGACAGCTGGCAAGAAAAGTGAAGCTAAAAAGGTGGACCTTATGAGAGACCAGGGGCGTGGAAAAGCAGAAGGGAAATGGTACGAGCCAATCACAGACTTTTCTGTGTCGATTACAATGGTGGACATTCCTATTAACCTCAACATAAACCTAAGCTCTGTGGGTGTGGCCTTTTTTGCTTCACATTTATTTTGAATGAAAATATGAGTCTGCCAACCCCCCCCCCTCTGCAAATAAATCCTGAATGACAATCCTTAAAATTATTTTTTTTTCGTAAAATAAAAAAAAATTATTAATTAAAATAGTGTTTTAAAACAAAGTCAAAAAATTAACTTATATCAAAATCCACATCGTTGGATACGTTAATTTTTTATTTTTTTTACTATATATAATTGATGTTACAAAAAAAAAAAAAGTCAATTTGATTAACGTCTGTATGTGCGTATGTTTGTGTGTGTGTGAAGCTTTATTATTATAACAACCAAGAGGGTTTTGGTGATCAAAATGTTTTACAGCTCTAATCTAGTATTAAAATAACCTAGATTTCATACTACTTACGTCTTGTTTTTAAAAAAATGACATGGACTCACATTTCAAGAAAAAAGTGTGGATATATTCTACCCAGACTTTTTTTTTTTAATCGATTAGGTCCTTTACTGAGGACCTATACATCCCCAGAGAAGAAATGTCGAGATTTTTGGGGCTTCCGTGAAATAAATGTTGACTGTCCTGGGTGAAATTCTAACCTAGAACCTTCTGAACTAAGTGAACTCATTTTAACCCGCTAATTTATCAGGTCCTCAAGTTATAAACAACTCCTCAGACATAGACAATGTTAGTCCGGGTGTAATTAGTTACTAAAATCTTTAAGGACTAATGCAAGCCCAAAACTATTCGACTTTCTAAACAAAAATTCACATTCAGCAAAAAAAAACAAGTTTCAATTACAATTTTTGAGATTGATAAATGACTCACCTCTCTACAACGAAACTAATCTACTCGTACTATGGGTAAAGTTGAATTTTCGAATTTCGATCACGTTTTCGGCGTTTCAGTCTGCTTTTTGGTTGGCATTTTTCAATTCTAAGTTCTCTTTCTGTGTGGTGTAGTTTATTACGGAACAATTCCTCTGGAGCTCATTATCCACTTTCATATAACTACATAGAGGTACCCGGGGAAATCATGAACTAACTGCTGCTGAAACCACTTACGAAAAAATAAATAATGAATAAAAAATAAACTTCATATAATACCTTATAAACTTAAGATAAATTTCCAAATTTTGGTCTTTCATAACCTATGAAATTATTAATCTGATATCTGTTTTTGACATTTAATATAAATTGTTTGTATCAATCTGGGCTCATAAAGCCTTTTTATTGATTATTTATTTAAAACATTTTCTATGGAAACATTCCATTTTTCAAACAAATATTAATTCAATCCCTGATTTATGAGATATTACTGAAACTTCAGTTAGTTAATAGGTAAAGGCTTTAGCATAATAATACAATAACAATATAAGCGTGGGTTGTATTGTTTAGCCCTAACAATACAATCGATAAGCTATTATGTTGAGCCTGTTACTAAACAAGTCTGGTTTCACTACCAAGGGCATAGCAATAATTTGCTCGGGATTGCTTTGTTTGTGAATAAAATACTACTATATTGAATTTTTATAAATTATTATTAAACATTTTATTAATATATTTTTCAATTATAAGCAACATTATTGAACTGACGAATAAAGTTCTTGTTCACTCATTTAATTGGACATTTGAGAAATAAAAATTAAGAAAAATATAAACATGTACTACCGTTCAAAAGTCAAGAATCGCGACAACTTTTAAAGAAAATTCCCTCAATTTTAAAATCATTGATAAAATAATTAAAATTTAAATCAGTATTCAAATTTAGAGAGCGCGGTGACACCGTGGTAAGGAATAACGTTACTAACTCCAAGGACCCGGGTTTGAATCGGGCTGAGCAGAAAATTGTTTTCTGTTACACTGCCGCCATGAGCTAACCCTGTGGGTTCTGAAGCCCTCCCGGGGTCCAACCAGTCTCATAAATTGGAAACCCTTGATTGGTTAAAAATCAGGCGATTGATGGTGATTCTGACCAAATCATCTCCTTGCCAACCGTTGGTCTAGTAACAATACTTCCTTACTAAGTACCGAACCACTGACCCTTCAAGGATTGTAGCGCTACATATTGTAATTTTTTTTTTTAATTTTATTTAAACTTAAATTCAAAAATGAATATTAAGTAATAAATACAATCGATGTGTTACCAGTAAAGGATAACTCACTAGTTAAAAACAACAATATTTTGTCAATAAAATAAACAAAAATAAAGTTTTTTTTCTAACACTCCTTATTTATTTTAGTTTATTTTGTATACGAATTGGCACCGTAGATTCCCCGAAATGTCCTATATGCAACATGGGGGACATGGATGGGGACCATCCTTTAACGTATATTGGTCTAGAAGATGTTGAGTAGGATGCGGACCAACTAAGAGGAAGAGTCAAATTGTATTGGGCTGCGAGAGGGAAAATGGCGAATAGCCCACTTCCTGTGGCGTAGGAAAAAAAAAAGTTTATTTTGTTACTCATCTATATTACCTGGATTATCTCTCTAGGAAGTTTGGTGAGTCAATTCTTTTAAAATTGTTTGAGGTTAATCACTTCCATTTTTGAATGAATTATTTATTATTTATTCATGACATTGTACAACGTTTCGGGACCACTGTCCCATATTCATGCACTATAAAAACCTATAACAATAATAAAACTAACATAACACCAATCTTCATCCTTATATATTTTAATTTATACAATAATAATCACCTCATGATTTCATATGGGAAATCATGTCAACCATTTGTGCATCTTCACTTCTCCCTAGCACAACCATCACTCTACATTTCTTACTACCTCTTTGGACCTTATCTCATCTCCATTGTGCTGTTTGGTTACCTCCCTGTTTTTCATAAGTCCTGTTTTGTATTTAATATTAACTTAGTGATTTTTTATTTTTTACATAAACCTGTTTATTTCATCTGATTTTTATGTTTTTATTTTAAGTATATTTATAATATCTGCGTAATGTGTATTTAAGTGTTTAGTGTCAGTTTTATAGTTTACTGTGTTTTGTATGTTTTTTGTTATGTATATAGCTTCTAGGTATCTTCTGTTTTTTGTATTTTGTGCTGTATCAATTATTTTTGGGTTTTCAAAATTGAATTCGTGGTTCAGTTTTATGCTGTGATAGGCCAGAGCTGTGCAATTTATATTTTTAGCGTTTTTACAAT
Organism: Halyomorpha halys; assembly: GCF_000696795.3. Classification (NCBI taxonomy): domain Eukaryota; kingdom Metazoa; phylum Arthropoda; class Insecta; order Hemiptera; family Pentatomidae; genus Halyomorpha; species Halyomorpha halys. The sequence goes on from NW_027113531.1 coordinate 190,391, forward strand.
TGGTGATATGTTGCTTAATCCTAGTTTCCAGTTTTTTAGATGTTTCACCAATATATACTTTTTCATAATTTTTACAATCTATCTTATAAATTCCGTTTAGTTTTTCCATCTTATCAACTTTGTCTTTCATGTTTGACGGCTTATTCTGTAATTTATTATTGTTCTATAAACCGGTTCTGATATTTGTATGGTCATATTCTATCAGGGTTTTTTTTTAATTTTATTGGTAACTCCTGGTATTGTAGTTTAAAAAACTTTTTATTATTGCTATTACTATTTGTTTCCTCTTGTCCTTTTTCTCTGTTGTCATCTATTGTAATCTTTTTGTTTATTTCTTTTTAAAATTCTGTGATTCTCGTTGTACAATGTCATGAATAAATAATTCATTCAAAAATGGAAGTGATTAACCTCAACAAATTTTAAAAAAATCTATATTACCGTGCATCGTTTATCCATTGAAACATATGTTTTCTTTCTTGCCCATTTTATCATATAAATCGTTTTCATTCATACATTTCATTATGTTGATTAAAATTGTTTTTAATTATTTTAGACATTACGTACATATTTTATTATGTTAATTCTATTACTTAAATGATGAATAATGCAATTAACATAATAATCTTTTATTGTCAATCAATCATCGACTCTATTGTTATATATATTTCTAAGTTCATTTATCATTATTTTCTATTTATTCTTATGTTCCTCTTAGTTATATTTGTTATCTCGTTTTTTCAGTCCTGATAAAGGCTTGAATTTCTGGTCGAAACGTCGGCAAAAATAAATAGGTTTTGTTTATTTGTTCATTTTTGCTAACCGCACACCTGAACATCTTCTCCTCATATACATACATATATATATATATAT
>NW_027113531.1:191385-192856 GCF_000696795.3 Halyomorpha halys
ATAACTATTATTATATACTATTTTTTTAATAATAATCATTGTTTATTAATAATTCATATTCAAATCAGACGATAATTTGATAATCTCGTCGGTTCCATTTTGTAAATTACAGTAAATTTCTCACGAAACTATTCATGTTATTTCTAGTTCATTAATTCTGTTGTTAGTTGGCCGTTATAAATTATGCAATCGCATTAGAAATTCAATTACGAGCTAATTACAAGTCAGCTAGTTGATTAATTGTCGTGTACCGGCACGCTGAACTCGAGAGGCCTCTTCATGTCCCTAATACGGCATCTACCCTTGTAGTAGTGTCATGTACAGGCTCTACCGATAGTAGTAGTGTAGTGTAAGTGTTGACGTGGTAATCGATCGGGTACTGTATTGTCGATTTCAAGAGTGTCAAATCGTAAAATCGACGGGAAGCTTTTTTGAAAATTCTTCTATAAATGCCCTCAGGTTTTTCAAACAGAATGAGACCTAGCTAAGTATCAAAGAGTACTTTAATTTTTTTTTTAATCATTTATTTATTGATATTTACAACTGTATACATATATACACATCAAGTAAATTTGCTGTAAGTGATATTATGACATGATACAAACATATGGAGAATCTACCCATTGATAGAACTCCAAAAAGATCTCCAGGCCATCTTCTTTTCAGACGCCTAGGAGGATTATTAGGCAATGAAGGAGAAGCCAGGTTAGAAACAAGTGAATTTGGGTGGTTGAGAAGTTTATTATGGAAGGAACGGTATCTGGTTCTGGCCAAATCGGCAACATAGGGGACATTGAGGTCCTGGTGGATGATTTGATTTGTGTGACAAAGTAAGGAGCATTAAGGATTTTACGAACGCTTTTGGACTGTAAGGATTAGATTCGAGAGGAATTAGATGTACTTAAATTTAAATTGATTTCATGATTTTAACTAAAATTATTAGTATCGTTTAAGAAAACTGTTGATAAAAAATGTCAACGGTAAGTTTATTTCAGCAAATAGAGTAGAGAAACGTTTAGGAATCGAACAATGAACTTTTATCTCTCATAATTTTTTTATTTTTCTTCTATAGTAAACAAATTTGCAGTTGTTTAGTAAAAAAAAATCTGTCATTTAATCAGTTAATCGTGTTACTTAATAAGATAAAGCAATGTATGTTAGTCTAAAAATTAAAAAAAAAAATAGTTAGGACATGAAAATAACCAACAGAGTTATCTCTGTTTCTGGCAATTTCAAATGAACTGTTCGTAGAATGTATTGCGTAATTTATTTACTTGCTTGCTTAATGTTGAGGTCAATAGTGACAGAGTCAGTCTGAATGGAAGTGCTAATTGAGGAAGTGCTGTCAATAGATCGATGGTTAGTAGGAAGTAATTGTTGTATTGGCAAAGGTTGCTGTATGCGCTCTCTCTCTCTCTCTCTCTCTCTCTCTCTCTCTCTCTCTCTCTCTCTCTCTCTCTCTCTCTCTCTC
>NW_027113531.1:193009-193274 GCF_000696795.3 Halyomorpha halys
CTCTCTCTCTCTCTCTCTCTCCCCTCTCTCCTTAGCACAGCAATCTCTCTCTAATTTTTTTTTTTAAACAGAACTCTGAATCATTTTTATCAATCAAAGAAGTTTTCTTATTTTCTGTTGCATCAAGCATTTTTCAGTAGTTTCTTTATCTTTTATATTTTCTTCCATTTTATATCATCTCTATTATTCATTCTTACATTAAATATTGTTTAACTTTATTCTTTATTGGGTATTATTAGGCAATGAAGGAGAAGCCAGGTTAGAA
>NW_027113531.1:194550-201923 GCF_000696795.3 Halyomorpha halys
CATGTAGATCAGTCTTTTGTAATGGATTGGCAATTTAGACCGTTTGTCTAGTAAATGTTGCAATAGTCGGAATCTACGAGCAGTTTCTTGTCTTTTTTTTAGTCTTGTATGAGGATTCCATATCAGTCGTTTGTCGAGTTGTAGTCTTAACATATGACAATTAAAATTGGTTTTTAACGCGACTAGTGAAAGTTAACGTGATTGTTAATATACTGACATTACTTAATTTATTAACTATAACTCAAAAACTAGTGCTACAATATTTCTAAAGTCAGATTTTTTTTTTTTAAACTAATTTATTTTTATTATCTGTTTGTAGATTAAATATGAAAGAAAAAAATTTAAGTCAATTATTAGACTATATATTTAGTCCTTAAAACAATCAGCATATAACAAATGTATCTAACTTCAAGTTCCTTTCTCAAAAATTTGCTAATATATATTTGGTCAGGAGGTTTTAGAATTAAGATCAGTATATGTCGTAAACTATATAAATATACAATGATGTATAATAATAAAAAGGAGGTTTCACTATTTCCTGATAGGTGTATATTTAAGTAATCTTAAGTAAGAATTTACTCTGAGGTATCTTTTTTTTAGCATGCACACAATTTTCTAAAATATAAAAACAGTCTACTTTACATTGATTTATTTATCTTTTTTTTAATTTAATTTATTTTAGTAAAATTATTACTTATTACTATATATGATATGGAGTAGGGTGTCACATTCCGGTGACTTCCACGTTGGTAGAATCCTAGCCACACTACTGCCTGCTGCCTCTCCGATAGCTACCTAGTGCAACCTGGCAACAAAAATACGAAACCGTCTTGGTTTAGTCTGGCATTTTAACCACCTTCAGATATTTAAATTTGGTCACAATGATATTAAAATTAAAGTTTTAAAATAAAATTTTTCGTATAATTTTAAATACATGTCTATCATAAGTATTACGTTTCGGTCAACTCTTTTCGGGTTATATTACAGGTTGAACACTTAACCTCAAACAAATATGACTTGTTTATAAACACTTCCATAACCCTGATATCTATTAATCGCGCCTCTTTATTGGTTTTCTTTTTCATAAAGTTTCGTCTTTTCTGTTCTATTTGCAGTTGCTTAAGAAAGCAAAAGTTTACCTCTATTTGTTTTCATGGTAATGATCATGAAAGTCATGATTTCACAGGTCAAAAATAAAATTCGCCCCCCCCCCCCAAGCAGTTCCGATGTTGCAAAGAAGCCATAACTCCCTCAGCTAAAGACGGCCCTACCCTGCATTGTTTTATGGAGTAAATCGAATATACTATTTGTATAAACTTTGTGTATATTTTTTAATATATATGTATTAAAATGTACATATAAATACAAAATAATTATGTTAATATAAAATCCTTATCCAATATAATGAATCTAAAAAAAAATGTGTTCGTTTCTTAAAGACTTTTTAATATTTAAAAAATTATCAAACAGATGGAGAGGTTTTAAATTTTAAATTTATTCAAATTAAAACGATACTCCTCAAATATTTAGACTAATATTAATTTTTTTTCTAATAATTGTAAATAAAGGAATTGATCATTTACTGAACTATGACTACAAATTGATCAAGGAACCAGGGTAGATCAGTGAAGAAGACACGACTACCTTGCGATCTCAGGTTCAAATCCCGCTGTGGCAGATAACTATTTATTCTTTTGAGTAACCGTGAGTCAACCTTGTGGGTTCGGGAACCCTCCAGCGGCTCACCCAGACTTTTTGTAACCCCTTGCAGGTTACTGATAAACATTTACTAAGACGAAATATGTAAATGACAAATATTTTGTTCAAATAGTTTATTTAAAGTCTGATAGATAACAAAAGAGGCAAGAAAACACGTTTTCTAGAAGCACCTGTACCATATAGCTTTCAACATTAAAAATTGTAGTGATTTTATCACTTTAATTCTTCAACTTTATTACAAAACAATTCACGGATAATATTCTATATCTTTTTTACGGTAGGATAATGCTTTAGAAAAATATTTGTTAGATCATAGTAATTTTGATTTTTTTAATGATTTTCATGTTTGTTGTTATCGAAAATTGCTTGATATATTATCTAAAAGACTTTTGTAATTTTTTTTTTCCTACACCGACAATTTTTAATTGTCATGTAAGAAAAAATATCGATATAATTAAGTTCATACAATGCAAAATAAGTGCATTTCTAAAAATATAAAACATATATTTATTATCAAAAGTCTATACTAAATAGGAAATTAGGAAAATTTTTAATTTATTATTACTAACAATACATAGATATTAGAAAATTCACCTAAACTGTTGTGGTATTAAGATCATTTAGGTGTTAAAAATTTCTTTCAAGTGCTTGTGGAAAAAAAAATTATTTCCAGGAAATAACAGGCTCTCGCAGACGGTTGCTAGTCAATATGGTTTGCGGCTTGCTAATTCTTGGAAACTTATTGTTCTATAAACATTTTTAAAAAAAATAATCAACTAAAATAATAAATATACGCGTAAAAAAATTTTTTTGCAATACTTAAAAATTTTGCTTCGTAAAGGAATAAATTGGATTTGTATAATACGGAGAATAACATGGTGGTTAAGCATGATTTTGAACCCTTTATGGGTTGTAGCTATATAGATATTTTTAAAAAATATATACTGATATGACTTTTCAATCTACGATTTTACAGTTGTCAAATTAAATTATTATCCCTAATATCCTAGCGTAAGCGGACGATATTGCGGTCCTAAGAAGTACTAATACTGGTATTTAGGGGGGGAGGGATAACAAGTCCGGAAAGTGGGCCTCTTAGTCTTTTTTGCCAACCCCTGACCTGAGTTGCCGCCTCGTACTAACCAAGAGTGTCAAGATTCATTCTTCGGCACCGCCGAGAAATGAATGTTAACTGCACCAGGTGGGAATCGAACCCATAAAGTTTCGAACCGAGCATATTGGGACCTGCACCCCAACCCGCACGGCCGTCACGTTCCTTCCTAGATAGTGACCAAGAAGACATGAAAAGACGCGCAAAAAGTTTAATAAGAGAAGCAGAGAAATCGGCTTGCTAATAGATAAAATTTCTAATACCTGGGTTCAACAATAACATCTATAAATTATTTACGGACTGAGTTAGACCAGCGTATAACAAGCGCGAACAGAGCCGTATTTTCTCTTTCAAGAATACTTAAATCCAAAAAAAAAACTCTTAAAATTAGAAACTAATGGTGTGCAATGGTAAGCCAGCTCTGATATACGCCCGCGAGACCAGGGCTCTAACAAGTACACCTAAAAAGCAGAATTGAGAGATTTGAACGGAAAGTTTCCCGTACTATTACAGGAGCAATATATGATCTAGGACACAGCCTTACACAAGGAGGAGAACTAACAGTAAACTGCTTGCAGAGACTGGTTAGGCAATAGCTCATGATATGATGGAAAGGTGGTTAAGATAGGCGCGAGATGTGGCTCGAAGCAATCAATGGGGATAGCTATTAGAATGAATGGCAGTATAGAAGACAAGAGACCACGTATGAGGCTAAACCCATATGAATAGACATAATCAACAAAGATGCGGAAGTGGTACTTGCAGGAAACAGCAAAGTAGTAACCCAAGATAGGCAGGCCTGGAGACGGCTGGTTCAGGCGACCAAAGATCTACAAGATCTGTAGAACTAACCGAAAAAAAATTAACAATAATAATAATAATAAATATCTTATAAGACATCAATAAAGTATCTGATGCTTCAATCCTTTTGACTTTATTACTTCAATTTTTTTTTTTTGTTGATTTATTCAATGTAATTTACAACTGTATAAATAATAAATATAATAAGTAAATCTGTGGAATGTTTTATTTACACATGAAAATCTTGGGAAGGAACCACCCATTGGTGGTACTTCAAGCATTATTTTTTTTTTTAAATATTTATTTATTGATATTTACAACTGTACATTATAATACATTTAGTAAATCTGATCTAAGTTAAATTGGAGTGGTACAGGCGTGAAGAGAAACTACCCATTAGTAGCACTCTAATGACATTTTACATTAGCTGGTCTCGTGGCCATCTTCTTTTCAGGCGCTTCGGAGGATTGTCAGGAATGGAAGAGGATGCAAGATTAGAAACTAGGGGGTTTGAGCGGTTAGAGAGTTTATAATGGAAGGAGTGATATCTGGTTCGGGCTAGGTTACATAGGGAACATTAAAGTCTTTATGTATGATTTTGTGACAAAATAAGGAGCATTGAGGATTTTGGATTGTAAGGATTGAATACGAGAGGAATTCGAAGGTTTAGTGGAGCGCCAAAGCTCGACTCCTTATGTCCAGATTGGCTTTATTACAGTCATGTAGATCAGTCTTTTCTAATGTGTTGGAAGTTTAAACCGTTTGTCTAATAAGTGCTGTAATAGTAGAAATCGACGTGCAGTTTTCTGTCTTTTCAGTCGGGTGTGAGGATTCCAGGTTAATCGTTTGTCCAAATGTAGTCCAAGGTAGCGGATCTGTTCGACAGGGGTAAGAGTAACACCATTAAATGAAACTGTAGGGCAGTCAGTAGGTTTACGACGAAGGGTAAAGGGATTGATTTGATGGGATTTGTTGGAATTTAAGCATTAGATTAAATTAGAAGGTGACTCATGGAAATTATCCATAATCAAAATGATTTCCAAATCTCGAAAGCCGCCAGAACACCCACCCATCCTCTTACTGTCCTATCTCTCAGTTACCTATCATGGGAAATATCCATGAGAAGCTTATCTTAAAACGCCTGTACCCATCCTAGATTCCAGACCATTCCATCCACATAATTCCAGATCACCAGTTTGGATTCCGAACATTCCACTCCACTATCCAGCAATGCCATCGTGTGGTTCATGTAGTCTCGTTTTCATTGGAGCGCGGAATGTACTGCTCGGGAATCTTTCTTGATGTAGAACAGGCTTTTGATCGAGTCTGGCACCCAGGACTGCTATACCAGATCCGTGTGGATCCGGATCAGTAATTAAAAAATATTTTGATGTTTTTAAAATATACATCTTGGTTTGTATTCTACAATCACTATACTATAATCATCGAAGTATGTGTCACGACAATACACTGGAATATCAAGCTAAATGCAGGAAAATCTATACATATATACTATTAAAAATGGAAAAGCATATAGAGAAAAGGTTAAAAAATGCGGCCAGGTGTCTACTAATGACAACGAATCCAAGACTAAGCTGGAAAAAAAAATTAAAAGAACGAAATAAGAACTAACATTATGGAAAATATACTGACTGTTGGGTAAAATTTGCAAGAATCAGTTGAGAACAAACTTTTGTTGTACTAACTAGTTTTAAACCCCGTGTGGACTTATATTATTCTGAGGTTGTCCCAAGAATAGTAATTAGAAATAATTCAAGCCTTCCAATAAAAAGTACTAAGAAATATATTTGATGTAACATGGTACATTAGAAATAACCTTAGGCCGACCGTAGCTCAATGGTTAAGACACAATCTTGCTAATTTCATGCTTTTTTCATTGAGTGGAGGTTTCACAAAATGTAAAGTTTTGACCCCCAACCACGGTTAGGCAGGCAGTATAGGACTTCAATTGGAGTCTTGGCCAAAAATAAATAAATAGAAATTACATCAAAATTGACTTTGACTGTGATGAAATTAAAATTACAAGGGAATACAAACTCATGCTAATCTTTGAATGCTATTCTTATTTGAGAAAGCTTACCAGCAATTAAGACGGCATTAATGAGCATTATGACTTGGGAACCAAATAAACTACACATCGTGAATAAACTGAAACTTTAGAAGAAAGACATATTCACTAAGTTGCGAGACTAACCAATTCCACAACCGAGAGGTCTATACGAAAGAAGAGCATATTGTTGTGCCAGCTCAGTTGTTGTATTAGCAGGTGGTTTCATTGAACTGGAGTATCACACGAGCTATAGACTTGGTACTTCAGGTGCCAATTAAGATATTCACTTTCTATAAAAAAAAAAAAAAACTAAAATTCTACTGATAAAAACAATCACTCGTAAAATGATTTTTTGAATTTGAACTCATAGTTGCAAGGAAACCTAACAAGTTGAGCTGAGTCAGCTGGTAAGTTGTTATATCCAATTACTAACCGGTTCCATAAGATGGATTTATGATTATCTTTGATTAAACCAAGGTATTTAAGTGGTAGACTTCCCCACTCTACTTTCAAATATTACTTTACTATTTATTTCTTTTGGTCTATTCATTTAAAAAACATGAATTTTAATAAGTATCCAAAAAAAAAAAAAGATTGCTAAACCTCTTGCTCCTTCATTGGCTGGTTCGTTTCCTCTTCACATGAGTTTAGTTTTCTTATCACTTCGTTTATGTGTCATGTTAATAATTTGAATTTTAGGTGCATTTGTTAATAGCAGATATATTTTGCATTCCTTTGAATCTCGTCTTGGTAACCAGTGAATAAAGAACAAAATACGTTTAATCTTGCTATTCTAACTTTTTTTTTGGTTGAGCTAGACAGTATTTGGTGAAAAAAATGGTATTGTTTCTAGAGATTTTGTAAAATGGCCCTTAATAATTTTAGTAACCTTATTTTAAATTATACTCGATATTACTTATTGTAGCCAATGGTTTTATGGGATATAAATAAAAGGAAATATGTTATTATTTTCAATTAAAATGTAATACAAAAAATTATTGAACCTCATGTGTGAATTTCATGTTGTTTCTAAATATTGGTTAATTCTCTAGTGTCTCTATTAAATATTAATACATCTAAAAAGAGTTTATTTGGTTAAAAATAGTACCACTTGTTAGAAAACGATTAATACTATGGATTATTTGTCGTAGGTTGATTACTAAGTAATAACTGATAAGATAATCAGAATCCAAATCCTGTATAAAATCCTCAATGCTCTTACTTTGTCACTAATAAAATCATCCATAAAGATCTTAATGTTCCATATGTTGCCGATATAGTTTGAACCAGATATAAATCCTTCCATTATAATTTCCCAACCACCCAAATCCACCATTTTATAACCTTGCTTTTCAGAGAGAGATATAGAGATATAAATTTATTCAAAGAGCATACTAATACTAGTTGGACAATTTCTTATTATTTTTATATTACCTAGGCATATTAAGTTAATTAAACATAAATGATAATTATACATACTTTTTTATTGTTGTTATTGTTTTTTTCTTATAGAATTTTTTTTATATTTCATTTTTTTTAACATATTATTGATTTTTCCACTATTCTTTTCCTATTTATGTACATATAATTCTTTCCCTTAACTCAATACACTTTATTTTCCCCTCTAACAAATATAATAAAATTAAAGTATAACAAACATTAAAATAAAAA
>NW_027113531.1:202654-205186 GCF_000696795.3 Halyomorpha halys
AAATATTGTATATATTATTTTATCATTATGTTATTTTATTTTTTTTTTCATACAGATAGTTTGATTATGTTCATCTTGTCTATTCTTTTGTTTGTATATATTTTAAGAGTTTTTTTTTTTTTTAATTTAGTATGTATGAGATCATTCATCACTATTACCTATTGCCCACAACTGTGTGGCAGATTGTAATATCTATAAAAAAAAAACTATATAATCTGATTTCTATTCCCAATAATCCTTAGAGGCACCTACAAAGAAGATGGCATCGAGACCTTAAATTGTATAAATGTCATTATAGTGCTGCCAAGTGGTATTTTCTTCACAAATCTTTCGGGTTATAATAACTTAACATTTTATTATAAGTAAATACTTGTTGTATTTTTAGTTTAAGTACAGTTACAATTTTCAAGAAATGCAGAAAAAAATTAGATTTTTAGGAGATCTGCCATTGCAGCGGACGAGGAGTCTGTTTTAATACCTGTATTTCTTTGTTTTTTAATAAGCACAGTTTGTGGTCGGTCACCTTTCGTGTTAGAATGAATTTTGCATGAACTACCAAATAAATAACAAAACATAAATTATCCTCAAATATAATTCCGCATAAGACCAGATTAACATTTTCTGCTAAAAAAATATTTAAAAAAGATAAACGGTTCTATATATTCAAGGCATTGGTATGTAAATGTTGAAGTGTAGCGGATCCGGACTACAAAGAGGCAGGGAGGGAATACATTGGGCAGCGGTCGAGTGCTGTACAGTTCCGGCTGCCCCGAACAATGGGCTCGCTGGGTCGGCCCTTTATAATTCCGTTTTGTTCTTCTTTTTTTTTCTCTTCTTTAGTTTCAACTTTCCTCGCCCGGTTGTTTTGTCCCGAAGCGCTGAGTAGTGGTGGATCAGAGGGCCTGATGTAGGAAGCGTGAAGAGGATTCGGGAAATCCAATTGCTATATTGGATCATTGCCTTTGTCCTGCTGGGTATTTATTCTGTTGATCGGGGACATCACTTCTTTGAACTGTAGCAGCTTTGTCATGTGTTGCTGTCCCGTTCGAGGGCTTAAAAACATTGGAATTAAAAAAACAAAACACCTATGTTATTTTTTTTTCCTTTTTATCAAAATTTTATATTTTATTATTTTACATTATATATATATACACACACACAATTAGTTTTGTACTTTGTACTTGATACCATTTCACTGACTTGTAAAGTTCTGCCTATACTTTTACTTCTTTTTAGCTCCTATAATAGACGTTTTGGTGCGTGAAGTCTGTAGCTTGTATACTTACGAAAGAAAAAAAAATATCTTGTGTACTTATGAAAAAATACTATTAGCTTTCATTTTTAAAAAAGGGCTCAGATATCATTCTGAAACCATTTTGGTGCCGAGTACACAGGAAAATCTTATCGTAAAATGATTTGTTGCCAACAAAGTATATTATGAACTCAGATTCTGGAAATTCTTTTCTGGAATATTATGTATTGCAGGTATTTACAATTTTACAGAGGAATAGGAAAAATAATTTTACTCCTATGAAAAATTTCTTTTTAAAAAATAAGAGGTATGTTTTCTCGGCAAACATTTTTCCTGTTTGTTCTCTGGAGTATTAAAACTCTTTAAATTGTATGAAGATAGTCCGGGTGGCGTCAAAAAAGGGACGATAAACAATAAACACTAAAGACAACCTAGTTGTCCTCTTTCATTCAATCTGACTGTCCTGAAAAGTGGAGCAAAAAGTAGGTAAAAAATAAATATTTTTCTTCTACTATTTTGATACCTTTATTGACAGCCATCCGGACTATCTACTAACCTTTGATACTAAAAGCTCACTTTTTACTTTTTAGGAAAACCTTGTACTTGTTTTAGCTACTTCTTTTATCAGATGTTTTACGTCATTAATTTTTTTTCAAATATGATGATTGCAAGAACCATGAGCATCAAATTAGTAACAAACTACTGAAGATTCACAGGGTAGCAAATTAAAAAAAAGTCTTCCAGTAAAATAAATAAAATTGTATTCTTGTTAAGACTCAACAGTCTTTATTATATTAATAGTCCAACGTTTCGGCCAATTCGGCCATCCTCAAGGACTTCTTAATTTTAAATATAAAAATAAATTCTCACCTCACATTAAAATTTTAAAATGTTTTAGAGGCTATTCTGCCCAGGTTATTAAGTACAAGTCAAAATCACCCCATTTTTTCAAAACTTCATTAACTTTTGATACTTTTAATTTTATATTAAACAACACTATCAACTATCATATAAACAAAATATTTATAACCTTCCATATCATGAGTTTTGATACCATTTGATTTATTTAACAAATAAATACCAGTCTCAAAAATTAAATAAATTATATATAAAGAATATTTTTTTAATTGAACTATTTTTTAACAATATATGTCTTCTGATATAATCATTTGTTAGACCAAAATTTTAATCCTTTATTTTTCAATGTAAAATGAAAAAAAAAAAACGAAACAAGTCTACTACATAAAAAAAATCAGGTTAACGTCCTTACACTTTAAACT
>NW_027113531.1:205346-207490 GCF_000696795.3 Halyomorpha halys
ATTAATTTTAAATTTTTGACATTGTCCTATTTCTGGCAATTTCTATTGCTCATATTTGATTTGAATGTATTTGTTGTACATGTTTAAAATTATAACTTGATAGTATATACGAATAAAAGAAAAAAAAACAATAACAAAACATGTATAATTTTAGCATATAATTGAAACATTTTTATAATGTAACTATTTATATTATTTTATGATGTGACTATTTACATTAATAGGTTTCAAAACTAATTGTCCTTCACTAATGCTTACTATACTGTGTATGAGGCAAACCAATGCAGTTGGGCAGCACATTTTTAATAGAGTTTTTCTCTTCTTACATTGAATCGTGTTTATTTAAAATTATATTTCAAAAGTAATTGTTTGGCATATGAAAATAAAATCCAGGGAAGGAGCTATTGAGATATAGGTGAATCTAGAACCTAAAAATTATAACATATATTTTTGGATCGTAAGCGTTGTAAATGTTGATCTCATAAATTAGAACTAAATCCATGTTAATAATCCTTAAATTTCTTGCTAATTTGAGTTCATTGGAAGAACTTTTCTCAGAGGTGTGCCAAGGAAAATACGCGCATGTGCAAGCAAAAATAAAATTGGAGATGATCTAGATGCCAATTCCAACTATACGTGAAAATGTCATCAAAAACGGATTTATGGTTTTATCGCATATATCGGAGCATATATTTGACTATAGACAGACATAAACCAAATTTGCTACTTCTTATCTAAAAATTACATGCATACCCTCATTCATCCTCCACTGGCTATTAATACCAGTGATGCGGTTGATAGAAAAGCACCGCGATTTCCTGAGTCCTGCCCTTTCCTCCATAAGTGGGATGAAAAGCTAGATTCGGAGTTCCTCAGGCTGAATGTAAATATTTCGAATAGGAATGATTTTATTTAAAATGTTATTTTACTTTAGGTTGAATTTTGCTTATTCTATCTTTTATTTCATATTTTGTTGATGTAATAAAATGTAATATTATAAAATAAAAATAGAAATAATATAAAAAAGTTTATATATTAGTGTACCACCCAAACCTAGTTCATTAGTTTCTAGCCTTGCTTTCTCTTCCATTCCTGGCAATCCTCCGAGGCGCCTGAAAAGAAGATGGCCTCGTGACCTTATATTGTAAAATGTTAATAGAGTTCTACTACTGGGTAGTTTTTCTATATGCTGTATCATATCATTATGATCTTACTTCAAATTCGCTTGTTTTATTTTTATACAGTTGTAAATATCATTAAATATATATAAAAAAAATATTAGTGCATTGTTTGAACCATTGAGTAAAGCGTAATATAAAATTTAAAAAATATGAATGAAAAAGGAGTGAGATATGAAGAGAAGACAATGACAGAACAATTAGGTTATAGAAGGAATTAGCTGCAAAGTTGATGTTAAAAATAAATAAATATAACAGTATGCTTCAAGAGTAAATATTAAAATATTCCATTCACTATAATATAACTCTGCCCCTCCCTTAATCATGCCCCTTGCCGCTTTGGTTTAATCGTTTCAATTATTTATCAAGATGTGAATTAAAAGCGACCCAGGTCTCGGTTTGGATTTGCAAGTGAATAGATGTGTTCACTCGGGCGGAATCGTGCTCCCCAACCATTCCTTCAAGCAATTTGTCGACACAACTCCTAAATTGTGTCTTAAACACATTTAACCCTAACTCCACCTTAATAGTCGGGGTAAACAGCCACTCAACTCCAATAGCTTCAAGTTGATTAACCAACTTCAGTATGCCGCAAGAACTTGTGCAGTTCTCCACATGTTCTCTCCTCCTCAACATGTTCATTCCCTTAAGAACAGTTAGTACTAAGTTAAACTAATAGCGTTATTTATACAATTTGTGAGGTCGTTTTAGTCCTGTACAAGAACTTTTATACATTTTTATGGGAATATAGAAATAAAATATCTCAAAATTCTATTATTTAAAAACATAATAGAAATAACTATAATTATTTATGATAAATGCCAAATAAAAACTAAATTAAAAATAAAATCAAACATGAAAAATCTGAAATTAAGAAAACACCTAAACCATTAAAAAAAATCTAGTGCGGTAAGTGATGGGGCCACAGCCTGGTTGTCCCAGGGACACCCTTATAGTAAATATATA
>NW_027113531.1:207745-249915 GCF_000696795.3 Halyomorpha halys
CCTCGGAGGATTGCCAGGAATGGAAGAGGAAGCAAGGTTATATAATTAATAAAAATAAAGAATAAAGTTAATCAATATTTAATATAAGAATGAATAATAAAGATGATATAAAATGGAAGAAAATATAAAAGATAAAGAAACTACTGAAAAATGCTTGATAAAACAAAAAATAAGAAAACTTCTTTGATAGATAAAATTGATGTTGAAACAATAAAAAGAAAATATAAGAAGGAAAAAAATGAAAATTAAAAGATACTACTTGGATACACTATACCACAAAATAAAATTAACTTACAGAGCTCTGTTTAAAAAGAAAAACAAATAGAGAGAGATGGCTGTGCTAAGGAGTAGTGAAGATGCACAAATTGTGACATGATTTCTTTAGAAGAATTTATGAAGTTTAAGGTGCATGAATATGGGACAGTGGTTCCGAAACGTTGTAACATGTGGTGATAATTTTAAAAAAGAAATTTCATTAAATTGGAAGTCATTAACCTCAAAAAAATTTTTTTAAGAATTGACTCACCAAACTTCCTATAGAGATAATCGAGATTAAAAATTAATAAACAACAATGGTACATGTTATTGGTGATTATAAGTGACTATTGGTTTTAATTGATGCTAGTTAATTATGGAAACAGAAAGATATGTAGGATGAATGGGTGATATACTTACAGAGGTGAATAATGTAGATTGACAGAAAACAGAAGTTAGGTAGATGAATTGATGATCATAGATAAAGTTGACGAAATACACGTGAAATAGATGAAAAATAGGTAAATAAATAAACTGAAACATTTTAACTAGGTAAGAGAGATATACACTGTTATCTCTTATCTTAAGAGGTTGCTACTGTATTAAATAAGAATTACCTCTGCTAACAACACCTTACATAAATAGTCTAATACTATTGAATTATATTTGTAGAAGTTTAATTGTGCGTGGTTTAAGGTTGTTGGGGTGAATTTCTTTTCTATAAATTATTAATTGGTATTTACAACTGTATAAAAATATATATAACAACTAAATCTTCTGTAGATGACATAGTGACATGTTACAGACATGTGGAGTATCTACCTATTAATAGAACCCCAATAACATTCCTAGGGAAGAAGATCTCGAGGCCATCTTCTTTTCAAACGCCTAAGAGGATTATTAGGTAATGAAGGAGAAGCCAGGTTAGAAACAAGTGGATTTGGGTGGTTGGGGAGTTTATCATGGAAGGATTGGTATCTGGTTCTGGCCAAAGCTGCAACATATGAGACATTGAGGTCCTGGTGGATGAATTGATTCGTGACAAAGCATTAACGATTTTACGGACTTTGGATTGTAAGGATTGAATTCGGGAGGAATTTGATGGTTTAGTGGAGCCCCAAAGCTCAACTCCATATTTCCAGATAGGCCTTATAATAGTCATGTAGATAAGTAATGGATTTTGTAATGGATTGGGAATTTAGACCGTTTGTCTAGTAAATGTTGTAATAGTCGGAATCGACGAGCAGTCTCCTGTCTTTTCAGTCTTATATGAGGATTCCATGTCAGTCGTTTGTCCGGATGTAGTCCTAAGTAACGGATCTATTCGACAGGAATAAGTGGGGTATTATTAAAGGATACTGTCGGGCAAGAGGTCATAGGTTTATGACCAAGTAGAGTGAAATTTATTTCAAACAAAGGAAAGTAAAGAGAGCAACTTCAGTTAAGAATTTAATTAGTATATATTTATAAAATTAAAGTAGTGAAGCAAAATGTTGCTTGAACGGTGTGCACAGTATACATTTTTTCCTTCCTACCTGGAAAACACAAATTACAAATACTAAAATTGTATTTGACTATGGACATAAAAGTGCATATTCCAGGTTTTTTCTAGGTATGAATAACGATTATTAACTTTGTTCTTGTCAAATAGAAAACAGTTTAACAAAATATAACAAACTTCGTATGCATATAATAGCGATAGGGTCGTTCATAGGCGAATGAGTTAAAGCGCCAACTTTAACAAACTTATTACTGAAGCGGCTACTTTTATTCTTGTGGTGTTCCCACAAAACAAAAACTTCCCCACCTCCCCCCCCCACCTAAGAATAGAGTGGTAACCTGTTGTTAACCCCTTTATGTAAGAATTTACCAAGAAGGTGGTAAATAAGACAAGAAAAATATTATTGCAATCGTGAGAAATTGGACTAACTCGGCTCTCTCAAATTTCTATCTTAAAATTGCTGTCTCTATTTCTCCATTTTTCTTCTTTAGTTAATTATGAAGTTTTATTTCAAAGTTCACATTTATTAACTTTGTATTAATGTACCCCAGAATGTAAGAATTTACCATGAAGAAGGGTCATAAGAAACAAATATGATTACAATCGTGAGAGATCAGAAGCACTCGACTGTCTCAGATTTTTGTTTCTAAATTTTTATTTCAATTTCTTCATTTTTCTCCTTTAGTAAATTATTAAATTATTTAAAAGTTTATATTTATATATTTTGTGATACTGTATAGTACAAAATGTTTTATTGTTTGAAACAAACAAAATTAAAGGTAATTTAAAGAAAAATTTTTTATATATTTGACAATTAAGCCCTGTAAGACTAAGTCTATGAGGATTATACCAAGCAAATCTTTAAGGATTACTTGATTTCACAATGATTTAAAAAGTTAAATCGTTGATATAAAGTGACATGCGGTAAGTGGACTTTATAGCAACAACTTGTTGTAATATACCAGGAAATTTCAGTATCACTATAATCCCCCTTATATATATTTCATAAATAGGTCTGAAAATGTAAAAGTTATTTATTTGAATGACTAAAAACTCTACAAACTGTAGAGTGAATCTGTGTTTAGTATGCCCTGGTAGTCCCTTAGACTAGTTCTTAGATTTCGCAAAAACTAAAATCTGTTGAATGGTCGCTGTTAGAGCACATCAGCGGTTTTTGCCCCCACCACCGCCTTATCGTGGAGCGGGCTCATGATTTATTGCTCAGCGCTGGAGATAAATGTCAATGCTCAACTAATATATATCAAAAATTGATATAAGCCACCAAACTAAATTTATATACATCATTTCCTGTGACCTGAAATATAATGATAGAACTAGCATTATAATCGTCAATATAATGTTTATATCTTATTTTGTCTTTAGTTATATTGAAAAAAAATACATGATTTGCTATTAGGTGACTAAATAAAACCTAATAGTAGAGGATGCCTTGACAGTAGCCATATTTATTTTATTTTATTAAAGTTAATTAATAATCTACTAAGTCTGCCAAAAAAATGATACTGGTTTTATAGTTTTTAAATGGTAAACAAAACACCTGTATCCCATCCTTGATTCCAACCACATAATCCCAGATCACGAATTAGGATCCAGCAATGCCATCGTGTGGTTGATGTAATCTCGCCTTCATTGGAGCGCGGAATGTACTACTCAGGAGTCTTTTTTGATGTAGAACAGGCTTTTGATCGAGTCTGGCATCCAGAACTGCTATACAAGATCCGTAAATTCCTACCTCCTACATACTTCCTCATTATCCGTTCTTATCTCTCCGACAGATTATTTCAAGTAAATTACAACGGAGCTTATTCATTCCTATTCTGTCAGTCTGTTAGTGTACCTCAGGGTAGTATCCTTGGTCCTATTCTTTATACAGTTTTCACAGCTGACATCCCAACCCATCCTAACACTATCCTCACCACGTATGCCGATGATACATGTCTATTGTCAGTGAACAATGATCTTTACATTGTATCCCATACCCTCCAATCCCATACCCACCCTTGAAGAATAGTGCCGAAATTAGAGGATTAAAATTAATTCCAATAAATTTCACCAAATAATATTTACCCTTCGTTGTAAACTAATGACCTCTTACCTAACAGTATCCTTTAATAATACCCCACATATTCCTGTCGAACAGATCCGTTACTTAGGACTTCATCTGGACAAACGACTGACATGGAATCCACATACAAGACTGAAAAAACAGGAAACTGCTCGTCGATTTCGACTACTACAACATTTACTAGACTAACATCCAAATCCTCCCGAATCCAATCCTTACAGTCCAAAATCCTCCATCAAAACCTTAACGCTCCTTACTTTGTCACAAATCAAGTCATCCATCATGACCTCAATGTCCCATTTGTTGCCGATTTGGCCAAACCAGATACAAATACTTCCATGATAAACTCCCCAACCACCCAAATCCGATTGTTTCTAACCTGCTTTTCCTTCATTACCTAATAATCCTCTTAGACGTCTGAAAAGAAGATGGCCTCGAGATCTTCTTCTCTAGAAATGTTATTGGAGTTCTATCAACGGGTAGTTCCTCCACATGTTTGTATCATGTCACTATCTCACCTACAGCAAATTTACTTGTATATATGTGTATACAGTTGTAAATATCAATAAATAAATTATTGAAAATTACAAAAAAATCTCAGTAATTTGACATAAGAAATAATTTGAAAGATCGCTGATTGGCCGTGTGTAATAATAAAAGGAAGATGGTCCGAGTTCTGTCAAATAAAAACTCTAATAGTGATTAAACTGTTTATATTGAGCCAACTTTTCGCTCTACGTTGCAGGGCTTCGTCAGGGCTAAAAAGATACAAACACTTAACATAAGTAAAAAAGTAATTGAAAAATTAAAAGTGTATACAATGAAACGTAAGAATTAAAAAAAAATAAATAAATAAAAGGTTATAGACAATATCTGAAAACGGAAATAATAACAGATAAAAAGGAGAAATATAAGGAGATCACAAACTAAGAGATTGAAAAAGGGGGATTAGAATAAAGGAAGAAAATGTACGAGAAATAGAACGTACCTGTTTGAGAAAAGTCAAAGCCAGAGTGAACCTTTTTTATAGGGAAGAGTGAGGATTGGCAGTTAATTACGTTACATTTGAAAATAATTTTTAAGTAAACAGTATAGAAAATTCAAGAAAATAATGAACTAGGGTTAAAAATAAATGACAATATATATAATAGGGGAGGAGGGTGAAGATAAATTATAAATATACAAGGATAGAAAACAGAAGAAATAAAGTTAAAAGAATGGATATAATAAATATAAATGATTAAGAAAGACAATATACCAAATAAATCGGGTACGGAGGTAATAATAAGGTACTGGTACTGGTACTGGTATTTGGTGGGGGGGGGAACAAGCCCGGCAAGTGGGCCTAGTGGTCCTTTTTGCCAACCCCTGACGTCTATCCTAGGTTGCCGCCGCGTACTAACCAAGGTGGGATTGCCAAGATTCATTCTTCGGGATCGCCGAAAAATGAATGTTTAACTGTCCCAGATGGGAATCGAACCCACAACGACCCGACCCGAGTGCAGTGGGACCTGCGCCCCAACCCGCGTGGCTGTCACGTCCCTTAATAATAATAAGGTAACTAAAGTAAATATACTTAAGTTGGAAGTAACATATGAACATAAATTAAAAATAAGATATAAAAGAAAAAGATATGATAGTAAATATAAAATATAATTAAATTACGTATGGGATGAGAATTTAGAAAATAAAACCAGAATAAAAGACATGACAGGAAAGTGGGCTTCTGAAATGCTGAACGTAGTGAAAAGAAGAATTATGGAGATTTTATAAGGTGTAAAATGTGTAAGTATGTCAAGGATATTCAGTCTTTATCGACTTTATGATTGACGGAATTCTCTGTTAAATGAATGAATGGACTACGAGAGAAGGCGATTTTTATGGTTGGGCATAGTAGCAAGAATCGAAGTATTATCTAAGGTTAAATCATGATTGAGGTTTAAAGCGTGTTCTGATAATTTAGAGGCAAATGGATTACCGCAGTTAATAGAAGTTTTATCTAGAAAATGCTGTTTTTAAGTTTATTCTTAGTTTAGCCGATATAGGTAATACATATAAGGTATTACAACATGGGGTAGAACAAGGAACCCGGTAAACTACATTAGAACAGTGTAAAAAAGTAATAAGGTCTTTTAATTTACAGAAAACATAAGAAATTTTGTTCTAGGACTTAGGTCAAGACATAAGGGGTGAATAGTGGATCGTAAGAATTTTTGTATACTGTTTAAAAAAATGGGGACATACGGAAGGGACCTGTACTGAAAAAAAGGTGGAGTAGGTTGAGAAGAGTTGAGAACGGGAAGAACTGGAGTTACTAGGTTAACGTAACAATCAAGAGGAGTTTATTGTCACTTTATGAGGGAAATTGTTGTTAAATAGGATCTGATTAAAACTTTGTATGTTGGTCTGGTGATATTGAGGGGTAGAATGAGAAAGATATCGATGGATAATGTTCTCAGCGATATTGATAATTTGGTAATAAGGGTGATGAGAAAAAAAAGTTGAGGTGTCTGCCAAAATAAGTAGGTTTGAGTTAAAGGCTGATTGGATTAAAAAAGGAAATTATTGGTAGTTGATGGCATGCATATAGAGATGAAATACATACAATGCATATTTTTTCGTTAATAAGAGTAATGAATGCAGAATTCATGCAATATGAATACAGTATTCGTGCAACTTGTGCAATAATGGTACTTGATAATACAGGGTTTCATTTGATTTTCTTAAAAAAATGTTTTTGAGTTTCTGTGCCTGATCGGTACCATTTTACGTAGAACCAAAATTATTAACTTTTCAGATAAAAAATAAACGTGTTGACGCTACTGTAAAAAAAGATAAGTAAAAACAAAATTAATCTTTTGTTCAAGGTTCACCCATTCAACACACTGGCACACGTTGTTGTTGTTGTCTGGGGCTTAAGGGCGTAAAACCCTGAGGTAATCAACGCCCATGTTTCGTGCTTTATATTCTATTTCTATAATTCTATTTCACTTTAAATAATTTCGAAAAAAAATTAAATAATTACTTCTGATGGTTTTTTTTATTACGTATAACAGATTTTCTGGTTTAAATCTTATTCAAAAGGCCATTCCTTTTAAAGAAAACTAAGACCATTTCCACATTCTTCTGGTCATCATTCAGAGCATCCGATACACTCGGTCCTACTCCCAATCTACTCAAGTCCGCAGAATAAAAATGGCATTTCTCAAATATGTGACTGATCGTTAGTACACTGTTGCAGTATTGACATTTTGGCGGTGGCTGCTTACTGATCAGATATCTATGAGTTAAATTCGTATGACCTATTCACAATCTGGCAATAGCTACCTCCTCCCTGCGATTGGAACGGTATGATGTGGTCCATGGTTTAGTGGTTTTTTTGATGGTTTTTAATTTTCTTGGCGGGCTTTCATCCCACATGGCTTGCCAACTAGATAATATCTCATTTTTCATTGGAAGACTTATTTCTTGTGGTGTCAGAATGGCCGTGCCCTGACCTGGAAGAGCAAGTGCTTGTTTAGCTGCAATGTCCGCCAGTTCATTTCCAGCGATCCCCACGTGACCCGGCACCCATATAAAGAAAACAGTTTTTCCCAAGTTTTCGAGCATGTTGGTATAATTGTGAATTTTTATGATCACTGGGTGTTTCGGGTAAACGATCTTCATGGCTTTTAGTGAACTTAAAGAGTGAGGTTAAAGAGTCGGCACACGTTGTGCTAATGTCGTAATATATTCGGATATAGTCACATTATTGTGGAATATACTTTTAACCATTGGCCAAAGTACTTAAAGTTGTTTCATTTGATTTTTTTCGAAATGGATTATTCAATCTCTACATTTTGGTGCTGAATATTTAATTATGTTTTTGGACCGCAGTGTTAAGGACCAATTCCGAAAAGCTTAGAGGAAGAAGAAGGGAGTCGGAAGGATTAACAGGGGAACACGGCGGGATGAGAGTTGCTGAATTGCAAATGAGCCCGGTCCTTTGTCCGCAATTTCGTCTCTAGAACTGTTCTTTTAACTGAAAGGGGGATATTTTAACTCGATATACTGTTTCATTCCAAAGTTAAAGCATATTTTAGGTTTACATGTGTATTAGGAGTAATAAATATAATTATTTTTAGAAGTATTCTTAACATATAACAATATGTAAGTGCATAAAAACCGTATATTAACACTTTACGTGTAATAAAACATATCATTGTCTTTGTATATAATAGTTTCACTATCATGAAACAGGTTTATATTGATTAAATAAAATAATTTATATCTAAGTTACGTCTCAAAAAACTCTTTATTCTTTAAAGGTTAACTTTTCGGACAACTCGGCCATCTTCAAGGACTCCGGAAGGAAATTTACTTCCCACATCCAATAATTCGAAAAATTTTGCAAGTTTTTCTGCTCAGGTCATTTATTTATTTTCCCTATTTGATAACTTATCCATGAAATTTTGAAACTATTAATTAATAATTAACTTAACAAAATTATGTTTAAAGTGTGATAAGAAAGTGATAATATATTTTAAATTGTCCTTGAGGATGGTTGAAATGGCCGAAAGGTTGTAGTTTTAAAGAAGAATAAAGGGTATTTTGAGACTTAACTTACAAATAATTTTATTATACTGATTAGATAACTGCGAGTCCCTGAACAATAATTATTCCCTCATTATTTTGTGCAATTGATTTTTTTTTTTTTAAGTTTAGTTTTTTTTCAAAGTTTAGCTAGTTGTCAAATTCAAGTTTTTTTTTTCAAATTTTCATTTTTCAATTAAAATTGTTTTAAACTGATCTTTTTTTTTCTTCTGCTTTTATCGTATTTTCACCTTTTCTTTTTTTACTAAATAAAACAAAATTAATGATTTTTCTCATTTTTAATTGTCGGTCTTACATGATTAATATCACAATTAATTTTTTTTATATAAATGATTATGAGGAAAACAGTCAACATACAAAAGACACCCTTTAATATATTCAAGGTTATAAAAATATTAATATACCGCGTTCAATACAATACAGTGAATAATATTATTGGCAAAAATCGGGCAATTGTTTGTTGTTAGGTCTATGATTAATTTTTTTTTAACTTTTCATTTCTATCTTATTAAGAATCATCGTATTTATATGTTTATTTTTTCTTCTTTTTTTTATAACCTTGAACATATTAAAATTCAAGGTTATAAAAAAAAGAAGAAAAAATAAACATATAAATACGATGATTCTTAATAAGATAGAAATGAAAAGTTAAAAAAAAATTAATCTTAGACCTAACAACAAACAATTGCCCGATTTTTGCCAATAATATTATTCACTGTATTGTATTGAACGCGGTAGTCAAAATCCCACCGCCCACCAGTTTAGTTCAAAACCTGCTCCATCCAAAATTTAAATTCCCGGGAACCTAAAATGACTGAAGTAGTGAAACTACCATGAAATAATTTCAGACGTTAGATTTTCCAATTGGAGGTCTGGATATGGTCAGATTCTCCACTCAAGTTGAGTGTTTGCGG
Organism: Halyomorpha halys; assembly: GCF_000696795.3. NCBI lineage: Eukaryota > Metazoa > Arthropoda > Insecta > Hemiptera > Pentatomidae > Halyomorpha > Halyomorpha halys. The sequence goes on from NW_027113531.1 coordinate 217,095, forward strand.
CTTTAGCGCACTTGCTCAGCCTCCACTGGCTCATTACCAGTGATGCGGCGAGAGGGATCCTCAGGTCGATTGTGTAAATATTGTACATAAGAGTGTAAATGCGACTGGAGATTATATTATTTTATTTTAATATTTATTTTTTCATATACATAGTTTGATTATGTTAATTTTCTTTATCCTCCTGTTTGTATATACATTTTAAAAGAGATTTTATTTATTTATGTACTTTTTTTAAAATTTCTTTCACTTATTTATTTTTTTTCATTCTTATTTTAGTATGAATGTGATGACTCATCACTATTACCTATTGTCCACAATTGTGTGGCAGATTGTAATATCTATCAATTAAATAAAGTTAAAAAAAAAAAAGATTTTCCAATGCAAATGACAAAAATATTCAAAACTGATTAGCATGACAAGTTTTTTCGCTCTTTTAATTTTTTAAATTTTGATGGAGGTGAATTTGAAGCTATGTGCCTCAAGTGGAGATTAGAAATTTAACAGTGCTCTAACAAGATAAATCACACGGCACTAGTATTATAACTAGCGAAAATCAAAAGTCTCTATTTTACAGAGGTAATGGGGATTAAGATAGTGAAAATTTATAGCTAAATATCCTGCAATTTATATAATCTTCCAATATTTTAGCATATTTATTTATTACTGAAATAGACATATTTATTTTCGATGAAAATTTATTGCTTTGGTTTTGATGATGTAGGATATTTTTCAGTTGCGAACTAGTATATGTATTGTACATCGTTTCGCAATGATTTTTGTTATGTTTTTATATAACCAACAACTTTGGGTATTATAGTTTTTTGTAATGAATTATTCATTATGTACACTTTTGATGTCGAATTTTCAATTTCACGTTTATTTCTTAAAGTGATTTCTAATACTACTCTATTCTGAAAATGTTAGTATTTTGATATTATAAATCATATCAACATACTGACGTTTTCCGTTGGTCTGTGCTTTGTTTTCAAAGGATAATTAAAAATTACTAATTCTATGTAGTATGGTAATGTTTCTTTACAAACATTATTCTGTAAAGATATTAAATCCTTATGTAAGCCATTCCAGCGGAATTTAACTGGAACAAATTCGTCTAAGAAAACTTATTCAGTCAGTTATTAAATCCGGAATTCAGATTCTCATTCAGGAATAAGTGTTTTCGGTCGTCATATTAAATAGTCCACACTATTTTAATTATGTGGCTATTGGTTTAATAGGCTCCTAACAGAATAATTTCTAGTTATAAATTAAAAGTCGATATTACCTGGCTAGTGGATAACAGAAAACATTGAAAAGTTAAATTTGTATGAAAAATTGAAGTGCAAGTAGAATGAAGAAAAAAAAATGTTTAAGTAGTCATTTTAATTTGTCACAAAGCAAATCATCCATCAGGACCCTATGTTGCCGATTTGGCCAGAACCAGATACCAATCCTTCCATGATAAACTTCCCAACCACCCAAAACAACTCGTTTCTAACCTGGCTTCTCCTTCACTACCTAATAATCCTAGGCGTCTTAAAAGAAGATGGCCTCGAGATCTTCTCCTTTAGAAATGTTTTTGGAGTTCTATCAATGGGTAGATTCTCTACATGTTCGTATCATGTCATAATATCACTTACAGCAAATTTACTTGATGTGTATATATGTATACAGTTGTAAATAACAATAAATAAATTATTTAAAAAAAAAAACGATGTAGTCATTATTTATTTTATATTAAACAATTAACTTCATATTCATTTTATAAAATTTTAATAACTACTACTTGAGCAAATTTTAATGTTAGAAACCTGATAACTGAGTGGGTTGGGGCGTGGGGTCCCTGAACCCGTAGTTCAGAAATTGGTTCCCCTACTTTCCTTGATTTTTCATTTCTCGCATGTTTTGGCCCAACCAGATTAAATTAAGGTAATATCTTATAGGTATATTTACAATTTCATGTTAATCTTATACACCCCATAAAATAATATGATTTTTCCCCGTAATAAAGCTCATCAGAGCGGAATGGGAATGGTAACATATATATTATTCATTTATACATTATTTGTTTACGGGGTATAATTCTATAAAAATAAACCCTACCTCTAATCATAAAACAATCGTAATATTTTTTAAAACTAAATATATATTATTTAATTATGATAAAACCTATGTTATTGAAAAACATTAGATACGCTTAAGATTGTTAAACAAAAATACTAAATGAATAATACAACTAACCTACTAGAGAATAAAAATAAAAATTTATAATTACCTGGAAAACCGAATTAGACATTATTAACGAGAATTTAAAATTAAATTACGTTTAAAAATCAAATTGAAAAATGAAAAAGTTAAAAATTCAATAATATTAAAATACGAAGCTAAAATTTTTATGGATTGTAGGAAAATAGTACGGGTGGCGATCAATAAGGATATCGAAATAGTAGAAGAAAACTGTTTATAGCTAACTGACGTTTCGCCCCAATTTTCTAGGCTTCGTCAGTGCTAAATAAAAAACAAGATATAACACATTGTAAGAATTGAACAACAAGGATATAACAAAAATATTAAAATAAATATACGATATGATTCTAATAAATGTAATTCTTCTCCTAAGATTCTATTACACCTGGTTGAATTTGTTAGTAACTAGTTTCTAGTCCCTTATATGAATCTTCCTTAAATTATTTCTTTTATAAACAAACAAAATTTTATTTTTACATATTTTCGTTTCTTCTTTGTATATATAAACAATAAATAGTTTTCGTTTACTATTTTAATACCTTAATGACTGCCTTCCCACAATCTACTTCATAAGGTCAACTAACTTCTTCATATATTATTATTGTGATTGCAATTAAATTTAATATGATTTATATTAAATTATTTATAAATATCATTAATTAAATTTAGACTTATGTATTTATTAATTTTTTTTTGTATTTAATATAGATTTATTTATGTATAATTATACTATATAATGAAAAACTGCTGTAGTGACGGACTTACCATGATCCTGGGTAACAGTAAAATTGTATTAAGTTTTATTTTAATACAATGACACGGCGGGAAAAAAAAATGCATTATAGTCAAAGCACTTCGAACATACCATTCAGATATTTATGCATTTTTGTTTTAAAATATAAAATAAAATAACGTTAACGTTTTGCTTAATGATATTTATCGCTTGAACCGATTTCAATATAGTCCTGAGGCTCTGGGCCTGAATGAAGGGACTATGGGTTAGTTAGTAAGATTTCTGCTATGAATAGGCAATAGGGGGCTGTGCTTACAGGATCGCAACAGATGAAAGTCTAATGTTTGCAAATCTTAAGACTTACTCTTCCAACTATCTCTGTTCCTAGTGGTTTGCATTTTGGAATTCATTAGCAACCTCATTTTTTGTATGATAATTTTTTCAATTGCTTAGAGTTATTTAAGAAAATTTAATTTTTTTATATCTATGTTGCTGTGAATTCTTGATTATTGAAAAATTCTAATTGTAAGTTGTCCATGTAGCCCAGGAGCTCAAAGTATTCTCCGTTCATAAAACTTACATCTTAGAAATAGATTTACTAGAGTAAAATATAAATATATATTTTACTCTAGTAGCCTTGTATTAAGTGACATTATCTCGGAAGATTTTTTTTAGCCATGGATGAATGTGTGCCGTTGTTTCTTCTAACTGGCCAAGCTTACAAGAGACAAGCATAGCCATTCAATGACAGAAAATTGTGTACTCTCTCCATTCTAAAACACGTAAAATACAGTTTTATACGTTGAAAATAACCTAAAGTTTGTTAATCATTACTTCCCTTGTGCTTCTAACAAACTGCTAGTCCTCTTTCTATGAACTTTCCACAATCTTTTGTTCGATAGAACACTACGGTTAAAAAAAAATAGGTTGGAATCAAGAGTGCCTATTTTAAAAAGCACTTCTGCTTTTTTATATCCATCTATTTGGCTGTTTCTTCTGTTAAAGAAATTCATCGCAGCACTACATGGGATCCTTTCAGAAGTAGCTGTTCTTGGATCCTCCAGAACTCCTACACCTCTGTCATGTAAGTTGTAACCCTCTTAACATAGCTTGGAATCTCATCTATGGCCATCCTTATAGCATTTATTTTCCATCTAATGTTTTTCGATTTGTACTATCTAATTGGTGACAGAGCATACTTCCAATATTTTTATACTTGAGCTATTTATCTCTAGCATTATAGTGCTCTGAGGACGGTCAAGGATCACGCACGTGGACGAATATGATTCAAACTTACAAATGGTGCATCGATGTTACGTAATGTTAAGGCACAAAGGGTGCTCCTCCAAGAAGTTTATTCCCAACATCCAGCCAAGATTAAAAGCGAGCTGGGTCCTAATAAACCATTAGGTTTCACAGATCCTAATAAATTACGGAAGGCTCCGGATAAAGCAGCAAAGCTCCGGAGAGAACATTGGCTAGCGGTCCTCGTAATCCTCGAAACAGCGGAACAGTACAAAGAAGATATGAAGAATGAAGAAATGGACTTTCTTGTCATCACCTTCGACGGGTCGGACTTCCCTTCTTTTGATGGAAGAAGAGGACAATTATTTCTTTGTGGAGTTCATCTCCAGGTGAAGATGTAGGACCCATTTATGTTAAGAAGGGCTTTACCACCCGATATCGGTCAGCCTCTGGAGGAAGAGAAAGGAGACGCTGACAAAGACTAGGAGCCCTAGACATGGCTGGTAGTTGGGCAAATTGTCTGCACCAGAAAGGCTTAACCTATCGGTCAGATACAGATTGATACTGATCGGCTAGTAAGGCGCTGGATATTACTGCATTTTTTTTAGATGTTATTAAAATTTACAACTGTACATTATATTACATTCAGTAATTTTGTTGTAAGTTAATAATGGTGATTGAAGTATGCCTTCAACCGCATTGTAAGACACACTTCACTTTTGGTCAGCTGGTTGGGTTTGTGTGGACTGTATAATTGAAAAATGAAACATGATTAAATGTAATAAAATTCTATTGTTTTATGTTACATGAGGTGTAGGGGGTGATCGAAAGAAAACTAGATTGTTAGTAGAATTTGTATGACTGGGCTATGGAAATTGTTGATCTAACATTGAGGTGGTTGATGATGATGCGGATGTTAACTAATGCTATGTGGACTTACTTCTTTCTTCTTTCTTCTCTCCGCATCTCCAAGCCTCTCCTCGCACTTCTGCTGGGAACCACTCAAGTAAATCTACTCACTCATGTAGATATTAATGATCAGTGAACAAAAATAAAGGATGGACGCTTCTCTGGTTGAAGACAAGATGGCTATCTCACACTCATCTGGGTTGCTTCTCTTGTCACCGAGACCGCTGGAGGAGGTGAGATTTGGCTGTTGGCCACATGGGGCGCTGCTAATCTTATTCCGATTCAACCTTTCGGCTGCCGTAGGTTATCGGAACAAATGGAGTGATATAGGTGTATAGAAAAACTACCAATTGGTAGCACTCTAATAAATTATTTACTTTAGAAGGTCTCATTGCCATCTTCTTTTTAGACGCCTCATAAGATTGTCAGGAATCGAAGAGGAAGCAACGTTGGAAACTAGTGAGTTTGGGTGGTTAGGAAGTTTATAGAGGAAGAGATGATATTTGATTCGGGCTAGATCGGTTACACATAGAAAATTAAGGTATGATTTGATATGTGGCAAAGTTAGGAGAATTGAAGACTTTACGAAGTTTTTCGATTGTAAGGATTGAATATGAAGGTTTAGTGGATCCCCAAAGATCAACTCAGTATGTCCAGATAGACCTTATTATAGTAGTGGAGATTAGTCTTTTGTAATGAATTGGAAGTTTAGACCGTTTGTCTAGTAAGTGCTGTAATAGTCGGAATCGACGTGCAGTTTTCTGTCTTTTCAGTCTTGAGTGAGGATCCCAAGCTAGTTGTTTATCCAAATGTAGTACAAGGTAGCGAATCTGTTTTACAGAGGTAAGAACAACATTATCAAAGGAGACTGTAGGGCAGTCGGCCGTGTACGACGAGGAGTAAAAATCACCTTTACTCCTCGTCGTACACGGCCGACTGCCCTACAGTCTCCTTTGATAATGTTGTTCTTACCTCTGTAAAACAGATTCGCTACCTTGTACTACATTTGGATAAACAACTAGCTTGGGATCCTCACTCAAGACTGAAAAGACAGAAAACTGCACGTCGATTCCGACTATTACAGCACTTACTAGACAAACGGTCTAAACTTTCAATTCATTACAAAAGACTAATCTCCACTACTATAATAAGGCCTATCTGGACATACTGAGTTGATCTTTGGGGATCCACTAAACCTTCATATTCAATCCTTACAATCGAAAAACTTCGTAAAGTCTTCAATTCTCCTAACTTTGCCACATATCAAATCATACCTTAATTTTCTATGTGTAACCGATCTAGCCCGAATCAAATATCATCCCTTCCTCTATAAACTTCCTAACCACCCAAACTCACTAGTTTCCAACGTTGCTTCCTCTTCGATTCCTGACAATCTTATGAGGCGTCTAAAAAGAAGATGGCAATGAGACCTTCTAAAGTAAATAATTTATTGGGATATAGATGGGATTTATTTTTATCACGTAATTACGGTACCATTCTTCAAGTTTACTGCATTAAAATTTAATGAACCTGAAAATTAAATAGTTCCTCTCCAGAATAATTGTCAAATAAGTAATATAATATAAAGTGTTTATTATTGGTAACAGTGGTAAGCGAAAAGAGCCTCCTAACAGGATGTAACATCCAAGGAACAAAAACTTGAAAATTAAAAGAAAATGAATTAAAAAATTGTAAAAAAATAAAAAGTCTCTGCACAGGACAATTTTTATCCAATAATACTGGGACAATTTGGTATATTTTGCTTTGTATCGAGGCATTATAACAACAATACGTCCTTTATTATGGTTTTTTTTTGCGATTTGTTCCGATACCTGGTCAGGGTAGGAGCCTTAGAGAAAAGCACTCTTAGTGCGTCCCTGGATGTGCACATCTGTGTTGAGTTTGCCACAGTCCCTTATTAGATCTATAAGTGTTACAACAAAAACGACAGTTTTTGAGGGAGGATCAGAATACAATTAAGCAGGTGCAGGCCCTTCCTAGACATGTCAAAACTTTCTCACCCACTCTTGGGCCTGGGGGGAGACGCCTACCTTGGGAGCGTTCTGTTACCTATGGCCAATGAGGAATGAGATTCAAAAATGAGGTAACGCCCCAAAAGGGAAGTGGGAGAAAAGGGACAGGACAATGAGACCAGAAAAAAGGTCAGTCAAGAGAAAGGCTGAGACGAGATAGGACCAGGCTTCAGAAGCCGGAGCAAGATGCACTTCGACCAGACGAAGTCGTGAGACCTGGGACATCCCTTATGAACGAGACGACATCTACGGAACGACATTCAGATCAGCAGCTATATGTATAAAGAAATAATAAGTAATAACCGATATTTTATGGCAACCATTTGTTTGAATCATTACAATCATTTTAATCGTAGTAATAAATTGTAAATAAATACTTGGTCTCTTTATATAGTCTATATACTATTATATAACCCAATATACCACCCTTTATTATACTATATATTTAATGATAACATTTTATAAATATAAAGGTATTTAATTGGTAAACTGGTAAACACACAAATAGCCTTAGGAAAAGAATCCAATCATAATAATAGTTTTTTAGGACTCAATATATAATTAATTAATTAACTTATTTTTGGATAATTGCCTTCAGCGATTATCCTGGCATCCCGATTAAATCTCAAGGCAGTACATAGCATTTGTTTTTGGTTTATGTTTAAGTTTTACAAATGTTAGATTAACCAAATATTTACATCCAAACCTGTTAGTTTTTGTTCTTTTAAAGCCCTTCCTTAAACGGACATTACTATTTCTTATTTCATATTAAAATGGTGGAAAATCAGAAGTTTCACAAGCCCATGCTCCAACAATTTTATTTTATAGCAAGATTTGGTGTAGTTGTAACGAAACAATTTATATTGTTTGCGTATAACTGATATAATTAATTATTAGTTTTAATAATTAACCATTACATAATAACTTTCAGTGTATTTAGCGGGTTTATTGATACTTAAATAAAGACATTCAAAACAATACTTATAGCATTGAAGGAAAAACAAACAGAAAACACTTAAAAAGCATAGTTAACTAGCCGTGGCCGATGGGACAAGCACAAGAGCCCTCGGCCCCAGTCAGAAACAAAAGGCGATTATGGAACCTTGCCAAAATCCGAGAGGGAAATGAAATCAAGTTCAAAAGTCGAGAAACGAAAACAAATAATTCGAAAAAAAATACGGTTCTACAAAAAAGTAAAACCTTCCGAAGAATTGATTTTTTTTTAATATCAATTATTTCATATCAAACTCCAAAGGGTTCAACTATCCTTGATATAATATAATTAATAAAACTAAAACTTGAGATCTTCTAAGCAAACTTGAAGGACAATAAAATAATTTATTTCATATTTCGGCAATATAACTTCCCATACTGACCTTTACATACAAACACATACATAATCACCATAAACAATTTTTTTAGGAAATTACTAGGTATACTTATTCACGTATGGTAATGGTAATTATGAGTACTGGTAATGATGGGGGGGGGGGGAGTCCGGCAAGTGGGCCTATTGGTCTTTTTTGCCTACCGCAAGACTGACCAATGGCTCTTTTATTCCTTTATTATTATAATTGGCGCGACAGACTGTAGAGGTCCAAGGCCTGTACGTAGGAAATACATTGCGCGTCTCATGACGTGGTTTATAGTGGGCTCGTCACTCCACGCCTATTTTTGTGAGCTCCACCCTTTGACTAAAGGGCCTAATAAATGCCCGGGGGGAGGTTGTGAATGAGTATTGGATAATTATATGCTTGAAAAAATCTCGGATAGGGCCGGTTAGTTGATCTCGTAACCTTTGGGTTGGCAGAAGGGCGCGTTACCACACTGCTACCGTCTAATACTAAATATTGAAGCATTTTATGAATAAATAACAGGAATTAAAACAAAAATAGAAATATCCGATTTTAACGGGAAAATTTTTTTTTAATACCGTCAATCTTAACACGAGTTCACCAGTCTACACAACATTTGGGGACGTATGTAGCAGAATGTTACGTGATGCACCGCACCACATTTTTCTTTTTTATTCAGTAAATTATGAATGTCAGATTTGAAGATTATCTACATATATATCTTTGAAAATTTCATTCTTTCTGAATTCCAAATAATTAATAAGGTTGAATTTCAGAACCCTTATATCTCATTCTAATCACCAAAACTCTTCACAACTCGCTCCACGATCGAGGGTAAGGCTATTGATGTTGTGCAAACGATTACTTAATTTCAAGTTTTCCTAAGCTGAAATACACAGCTAAATACGCAAGTCTGTTTTTAATAACCAAAACATTCATTCCCCAGAAAGGAGATTTAATTAGATTAGATTTAACTAGGGCCAATAAAATAGAGATGAGATTTAGTTTCTATAGTTGATAAAGTAATCTATAACTCCAGAAGATCAAACGACAGCGATGGAAGATCTTAGATTCCTGTACATTTAATAGCATCTCTACTGAAATCAACAACATTAACGATATAAAAAAATATTATCCTTTCTGTTACCCCTAAGTAAGAAAACTGGAGTCGTATTTAACCATTTGCTAACTGATGCCAAATATATCATATATTTGCCAAATATATTTAAAAAAGAAGAAAAAGAAAAATATCTCTTAAAATATAATCAAGAAAGTTATAACAAGATTGAAATACTTAATCCTTATTAGTTTCGTATCCCTTGAAAAAACTTGTAAAGTTGTCAAAAAACACATTCTGTGTTCTTGAATATATATTTTTAACAGGGTCATATAGATTTATGTTATAAGATAAATCTCAGACCCTGTTTCAAATAATGTTGGTTATTTGAGCACTTCAAAATAATGTTAAAAGGAATGAGTTCAAGTAAATAAAATGTTTATCGGAAGAAAATAAAAGAAAAATGTAAAACTAAATTTAATAAATAAAAAATAATCTAAATTATTGAATAATAGAATTATTACTATATATTAATAGAACAACATATAAGGCTTATATAATTCAAATAAAAAATCATTAATAAGTAAAAACAAAAAAAAAATAAATATATATTTAAACATAACTACATATCTCCTCTTTCGAATCAAAGTAATTCGTTATGATAGGCAAAATATAAATAAATTACTTATTAACGGATTTGTTAACGTTATTTTTCTATATAACCTAAGTCTTTTTTTTTTAACTTCATATTATCTTAACCTAAGTTCATTTTGATTCAACACACACCCTGACTGGAATAACACTAAAAAAAATTTAATCTCTGGTAGTAAACATAATGGAGTATTTTCACCTTTCTCCAAACGAGGTAGGCAACGAATATCTGATAGACATCAGTGTAGTCACCAAATTACACGATGTCTAACTAAATAAAATGATTAGGTAAGAACCACAACTTATTTATTACACCTTCTGAGATACACTCTAGTTGACTAATGTCAGTCTGCGATACTTCGTTGTTAGTCCATAGAAATGTCAATACGACAATAACGAAACGACACTTCACTATCTCAATAAAAATAGTATAATCACTATTTGCGTTTTTTTGACCGCACCCGGACCACATTCCATTCATCTATAAATACGGTCAATCAATAATCATCCAGTACGAGACTTCAGATGTTTGTGTAATTAGTACACCAAAACTATTTACTCTCGTTTCAATCTATATATCTAAACAAAGATATTGGTAAACATTTTCCAATCAACGAATAAAAATGTTTCTTTTTTTTAAAACAAAAACGGCTCAAACACTGCTTAAATGACTGGTGGTGATTTTTTTAAATTATATAAAACATTATAATGAGGTTTAGATAGTTGACCGTAGATTAATTATTGAAGAAGTTTGTCGGGCGGTGCGATCAGCAAAAAACAACATAAATAAACTAAACATTATTTCTTTATTTTATGCCGACGTTTCGACCTGAGTTTCAGGTCTTCATCAGGGGTTATGGCGTAGAAGGTAGGCATAAAATAAATACATATTGTTTTGTTTATTTATGTTGTTCTTTGCTGACCACACCAACCGATAAACTTCTCCAATCATTAAAACATAATATTGTTCATATAAATTTAAAGCTTTATTTCAACCATGTGTATCACTTAATAATAAATATTAAATCTAGCGAACGATAAAACTCTTGTTGAAAACAAATATTTATCATACTTAAAATTTTAAAACTAATAAGATAATCTAATTGAATCGATTTCTTGTGAAATCTGATTTATTCCATAAGGATGAGTACCATAAAGTACGGCGCTAGTGAGCAACCTTACCCGCACGACATTACAGTCATGTAGTTTTGTATATCTTTTCATTAAGTCTCATTGACTGTTTTATTCTGGTGTTTTATTTTAAATAATGAACCTTTGTAATCGACGTATTGAATTATAGCTCGCTCTAATTTTGAGAGAATAAAATAGAATTCGAAAATCGAATAAAAAAAAAATCTAATTTTCTGCCCTCCACGGTATGATGTAAAAAATCGATTACCCTAATTGAATATATATATATAATAAAACAACAACAAAAAAACAATAAGTTTCATAAAAGGAATTATCTTAATTATAAAATGATATCTTATGCATTTGAGTAAGTTAATAATCAAAGAATGAATTCATTTTTGAACTTTAAAAAAGAAACAAACCAGCAAAGGAGTTGGGGTGGTATTAATAGGGCACCTAATCTAATTTATGATGTACGACCATTTTAAATTTGGTATCTGTCTCAGCAATCGAACCCAGGCCCCTTGGGATGACAAGGAAATATGCTAGGTTTCATGACTCCTGTTGAAGAACGTACAGAGTGATCAATCAAAGTTTGCCCAATTCGGTGTCCTCAAATTATCGTACCGAATTTTTTGAGATTGGTCACCGAACTTATAGGCCATTCGATTACGATTCTCGAAACTCTCAGAAAAGTAGAAAAAAATCAGTTTTTTATAGTTGCATAAACAGTAGCTATTTTCGAAAGGAAAGTAATCACTAACAAAATAAAAAACAATACTCAACAAAATCCCACTACTTAACAATTAACAAATATATGGTATATTAAACTATCAGAAGTGTAACCATATTTTAAAGATATTTTAGATGTTTCGGTGGTATCCAGTTTACATTTCACAGTTTTTGGAACTAACCGAAAACTATTCCTTTTTTACTATAACACAAATTCTAGTAGATAATAAAAAACAAAACAAGAAATTCTAGATAATTTAATTCTCACGCGTCTTAATTGGATCAAGAATTTTAATTTTTAGCTATTTATTAATTGATACACATAAAAAGCAGCCTAAGTCTAGCAACCTTCGATGTGGATTGTAGGGATGAGTAGAACTGTATAGAAAGATATAATTTGGGTTTGTCTAGAATTTTGAAATTTTGTTTGGTACAAAGACAGGAATATAAGGGATATGAAAGTCATTGTATAGTGTTCTGTTGAAAACATAATATGGAATATTAGCTATAGTTCTGAGACTTTTTGATTAAATTGATTGATTTTTTAAGATTCAGCTGTTCCCCATAGTTTGATTCCGCGTATCGAGATAGGTTTGAGGATAGTCTTATAAATCAGAAGATTGTTATCTATACGGAGATAAAAGGATGCTTTTATTCGGTCTAGTTGGCTAAATCTTTTAAGTCTACTATGTTGGTTCCAGATAAGTATTTTTTCTAGGATGAAGGCCTGATACCGGACTGTGCCGGATCTGGGCAAAAAAAATTATTTAGAAGAACAGGACAGAGGCTGCGACGAAGGATAAAAGTCACATAGGTATAATTTGATTCATAAACTTTTATTCGTTATTAGTTGCACCAACCCTCGATTTGGGAAAGGTGTGTAAGGAGATTGGATGAGGAGTAAGGAAAGAATGTTGCCAGGAACGTGTCGGGTTGACGGGAGTTTTAACAGTAAAAAAGATATTGAGGACAGGACCCAAGACACTGCCCTGGATAACCCATGCCTCGGAAACGATTCTTATTTAAGTTCTCATAGTCGCTGCTCGAAAGGAGCAATTTGAGAGGTATGAGTGGAAGATATGGAATAAAGTTTAAGGTAATATGGGGTTGAACTTGAAAAGCAATCCTGCGTGCTATACCGGGTCAATATCTTGCACAGTGTACAAAAAAAAAAATACTCCATCAATATTGTTTCTTTTCAAGAGCTGAGGACACATAGTTCACGACCCTAAGGCATTGTTGGTTTTTGGAGTGCCTTGGATGGAATCCAATTCGTGTGTGGAAAACTTTGCGACTTAAGCACTAATAGGGCACGTTTTAGTAAGATCTTTTCGAAACGTTTTTGTAACGGTCGTAAGGAAGCTAATTGGTTTATATTAGGCAGAGTAATGTGGTCAGGGATTAAGGAAGGTAATTGGTCTATATTAGGCAGAGTATAGGGTCAGGGGTTAAGGAAGCTAATTGGTTTATATTAGGCAGAGTAATAGGGTCAGGCATTAAGGAAGGTAATTGGTCTATATTAGGTAGAGTAATAGAGTCACTGGTTAAGGAAGGTAATTGGTCTATACTAGGCAGAGTATAGGGTCAGGGGTTAAGGAAGGTAATTGGTCTATATTAGGCAGAGTAATAGGGTCAGGGATTAAGGAAGGTAATTCATAAATAAATTGCATACAATTTATATCCTGAAATTTGAACCCAAGAAGTTAGGAAAATCGTCTGGGTGGACCCACCTTATATTAAGTTATTAGTTAATTACTGTCGTAATAAAATATTATTTCAAATCATTGACAACAAGTTATTTTCTTTTAGGAGATTTCTCTTTGTATTTCATTTAGAATTATTGATATTATGATAAATATCCTTCAAGAGAATTTAAGCTCCAAGAAAAAAAAAATGTTATAAAAACTGCAGCTTTGAGAAAATTTTTATTATTGTTATTAAAACGGACATTGCATAACATGAATTTGGTGTGGCTAGAGTGTGGTTAGAGTGATAGTGCTTTCTTCGGCAATTTTTCTTGGAAGCTTATAGAATATAATTTAAATATTTTCTATTCCTACCCCCAACATATTTCCTTATAATTCCTACTCATCTCTCTTTTCTCAGTCCGCCGGTGTTCCTCAAGGTAGTATCTTAGGTCCCATTCTTTATACGGTTTATACAGCTGACATCACAACCCACCCTAACACAGTCCTAACAACATACGCTGATAACACATGTATACTTTCTTTAAACAATGACCCAACTAATGCATCACAAACACTACAGGCACACATAACATCTATTGAAGAATGGTGTAAAAACTGGAGAATCAAAATAAATCCTGACAAATCCCACCACACTCTCCGTCGTAAACCTCTGCCCTCCTGTCCTACAGTATCCTTTCGAAATACACCACTAATGCCTGATATCCGCACACAAGACTGAAATGACAAGAAACTGTCGTTGATTCCGATTGCTTCAACACTTACTTGACAAGCTCTAAACTTCTTATTCACTACAAAATATTAGTGTACACTACAATAATCAGACCAATTTGGACATATGGAATTGAGCTCTGGGGCTCCACCAAACCATCAAATTCTTCCCGCATCCAATCGTTACAATCCAAAATCCTACGTAAAATCCTTGATGCTCCTTATTACGTCACAAATAAACTCATTCACAATGACCTTAACATCCCATTCGTTACAGATTTGACCCAAAACAGATATGCGTCTTTTCATTCCAAACTCCTTAACCATCCTAACCCATCAATTCTTAATCTTTCATCCTTAACGATCCCTGATAATCATCCGAGGCGTCTGAAAAGAAGATGGCCACGGGACCTTCTAATTTAAATTAATGTTTGAAGTATCACCAATGGGTGGTTCCTTCCCAAGATTTTCAAGTGTATATGAAACATACTACATATTTACCTATTCTATTATTTTGTACAGTTGTAAATTGCATTAAATAAATAATTTAAAAAAAAATTTTCTAATGAAAATAAATTTTAATTTAACTAGATTAAAGTATTTAATGTTCTATAGCTTTTGTTCACTAGTTATTTAGAGATCGAAATGTAACGCTGATGCCCAAAATATACAATACTAGTACAATAGACACACTTTAATATTATATTATGTAAATTTCTACAAATAGTTATATAGTTAGTTGTTATCGTAAAGCTTAACATCACTACTTCATTAATAGCTTGCTTTAATTACGGCCGCCAATGACACTTGTGTGCTGCCTCTGTATCAAACATGTCGGCTTGACGTACTTTGGCTTTCCAACATCTAAGCAACTTTATAATTTTAGCTAAATTGTCACTTCAGGAAAATAATTTTTTTGATATTTGTTATTTAATTTTGTGAAATTTGTACAAGAACGAATAAAGTTATTCAGAATATTGCTTCAGATTTTTCCAAGTCTATTTTAATTCTTATAATTAGCCTGATCATAATGCTATTGGTGTTTCGATCTGGCATTATTTTTTTCCTATGACATTTCTATTGATTATAATTGATACATAATAAATTATGGATATAATAGATACATATCATGAATACAGCTTGATCTACATTAAAGTGCAAATATCTAACCATTGTTTGTACTGGAAAAGTTACTTAAAAGCATATATAACAAAGAGAAAAAAACCTAATAAATTTAATAAATATAAATTGTAAATAATAGACAAATAAACTAATTACACCCTTGTTAAAAAAATAGAGTTCAGGAACTATTTTTATGTTGAGTGTTTGTTTTATTTTATTGTTTTATGTAGTGTGTTTTTATGTGCACAGGTTCGATACGTATATAAGTGTATCTTTTTTTTTTTTTTTAATTTATGTCAAAAACAAAAAGAACTGTCAATTCTCTGTTTCCTGTAAACAGAAATTTAACTTTTAATCTCACAAATGAGTTGCACCCGAACCTGTAAGATATTTATAGTGCGCCATAAGAAGATTTTAAATCATTAAATTTAAGACTTCCATTATAAACTCCCTAACCATCCAAATCTACTAGTGTCTAACCTTGCTTCCTCTTCCATTCCAGACAATCCTCGAAGGCACCTGAAAAGTGTGTGGCCACAAAACCTGCCAGAGTAAAAACGCCTTTAGAATGCTACCAATGGGTAGTTTCTCTACACGCCTGTATCACTCCATAATAACTTATATCAAACCTACTAACAAATTTACTAATTTACAATTGGTAAATTTCAATAAAGATATCAATAAAGAAAAATAAAAATTATAAAAGGATTTGATAACCCTTAACGAGATAAAAGAAAAATACATTTTTCTGGAAATAAATCAGAGTAATATAATTTTTATAAAAATTATTTTTAACATGATGATTACCGTCAGTTCTAAGCGAAAAACGTTAATTGTGTTACCAAATGAACGGTTAAAATCACAAAATAGAAGACTCATAAATTGATATAAAAAATTTCAGCACCGGTTTTAAAACTTAATTGCTGCAAGTTAAAAAACAAAAAGTTACTACAGAGAGGTGATGTATTAAATCACATGGTAGTCAAATGTCCTGCTAGCCCTTGATCGCCTGGCTCAGCTAAAAACTGAAAGAGGAGTCGCGAGGCTTCGTGTACTGCTCCGTGTAGAGGCAGGGCAATTTTTCATCATGCCTCAACCTCTTTTTCCGCCTCGTATTTTTTCCCTTCAGCGGCACTTTATTACCTTTTTCTTCAGCCTTTCCTTCCCGGAGCTGTTGGCTTTTTGTTTACTCCTTTTCTACTCCTAAATTACGTTGGGGGATATTATTGCCGCTGTAGAGAATGGAAGAGATTTGCCTGCGGTGACAGCTTCTGTTCCCCGCTTCAGAAGGGCTTTAACAAAGTGATAATTTGGAGGGATATTTAAGAAGCCATGGAGATTGCCTGCTGTAGGCGTCCCCTCGCAGATTAGTTGGCTTCCTCTGTGATTTATTTTAATTTTAATTTAATATTCCTATTAATTTAAGCAATCGTTGTTATATAATAATTAATTTGCTAAATTTCAATATTTCAACTTACTTGTGTATGAAATATTTAATTAAGGAGAAGTATTGCCATCGTGAAAAACTCTTGAGTGTTCTTTTGTATGTGTGTTCTGACAGCTTAGATCAGAAAGGAAATTATGTACAAAATTTAAATCACGTAGTCCTGCCGTAATATATCCTTTAATAAGGATACACATATTCCTTACAAACAGATCCACTACCTACGACCATATCTTGAGGAAAAACAAGCAGGTAATCCTCATAAAAGACTGAAAAGACATGAAACTGCTCTTCAATTCTGACTATTACAACTCTTTCTAGACTAAAATTTTAAACTTCCAATCAATTAAAAAATACTAATATAGATTAATAATAAGGCGTAACTGGACCAACGTAGTTGAGCTTTGGGGCTCCACTAAACCATCCTCAGTTCTCCTTACTTTTCCCAAATAAAATCATTCATAACAACTTCATTATTCCATCTGCTATATGATATCACCATATATCGAGTCTTTCATGATTGACTAACTAACCAAATAATCTACATGTATTTATTTTTGATTCTTCTCCAATATCTGATAATCCTCCTACGCTTCTGAAAAGAGTGGGCGTCTACTCTAGAAATGTAATTCGAATTCTTCCAATGGTTACAAGACTGTCCTGACATTTTAATAGGCATTTTAAAATATTGCTTATAAATCATGACGACCCTGTTTTTGAATCGTGGAGGATAATTGACCGCGCTACCAACGAACGTTTATAAGAAGAACTTTACCTTTCTAGGGTTAAATGAGTGTGATACACGAAAGTAAGTCCGCCTCTGTAGTGGACTTCTCTGGACAGAAAGTTCCGTGAAGTCCATTAAGGTTGGTTTCGAAACTGGTTAATTATGTTTAGTTATAAAAGGGAAAACTTTCTCATCTTCCTGTAGTAAGAGATGTAAAATTCCTTGTAAATTAATTACAGATACAATAAATGCTAAGAACAGGAATATCATAAAGAGGTTAGAGTTTATTCTATGATATGTCATAATTATTGTCATTTATAATATTCCTATTTTACTTTTCCAATAACCAAGGTAAGGAAGCTTTGAACTCATCCATGAAAACCTCATTTCATTCTGTTAGTGAAAGTAATTATAACACTTATATTTTGTACAATAGTCTTTTTTTTCTATTTTTCCTTAAATGACTTCCTGCCAGGTAATTTCTTACATTTGTCGGTAACCACTCTATTCTAACCATGGAGGAAGGGTCAAGTTTTCATTCTGTGGAACCACCGAGAATTTAAAGTCAACCCCAAAAGCCGGATTTGAAACGGCGCTGCTGTAGTTAAGCTGACGCCTCATCTTCCTCGGCTACAGACCACCCCAGCGGGCTATAGATGCCCTGGCCTACTCAACAAGCTTTTCCACTGGGTCCTAACTTTTTTTTCTTTAATATATTTATTGAAATTTACAACTGTACATTATAACACTCTTAACGGAGTATCAGGACTTCTTTTCACTTAGTGACAAGACATGATTTTTTACAAAAACACCTCCACCTGATGGGTGTTGCAGACCCAGCGACATGCCCTCTATGTAACATAGGTGACAAGAATGGGTACTGAATTTTGTGTGTATAGGCCTAAAAAATATACAACTCGAGGCAAAATTCAACTAGTGGGCCTGCAAGTGAGAAAATTGCTTAGTATTATATTAGTATATTGTGAAGTAGAAAAAAAATGTATCTAATTTCAATTGACTACACTGAGAAAAAAAAAGGATACAATATACAACACTTTTGTCACCATAGCTTCTTAAATTCAATGTCAATCTACAGTAAATAATAATTATTTTAAATTTTAAAATACCCTGAATTTACTTGATGTGTATATATGTATACAGTTGTGAATATCAATAAATAAATTATTAAAAAAAAATAATACCCTGACGTGACTGATCTGAAGTACAACCTGCTTTAAAAAATGTGTGTTGTTTATACTTTATTAATATGGTCAATGGTTCAATATATAATTATTCTAAAATATTATTGTTCTAAATAAAAATGGATTAAAAGTTATAGAGAGAAATAACTGAAAAATTATAGCATGTAGATATTGCTGAAATATTCCTATTTTTTACTTTTTTTTTTTTTTTTTTTTTGCCAGGCAATCCATTTCGTGATTGCAAATTACATTTCTATTTACACTGTCTCTAACGAATCGACTCTTGTCCAATCAGACCAATGTTTGGTTCCAAAAGGGAGTAAATTTTTTTTTATTTTAAATTTAGCTTAGCTGTTGGAATGAATATTGATTTTACTTATATGATATTTGACGTGGGGCGAATCTAAATTTTTTTTTAGATTGATCACTTTATTCAGAGGTTAAGCAAATATGATTCTTGAAATGTTGTATTAACTTTCCCCAATTTTCAATTTTTTTTTTTTTTACCTTGTATGATAATCTAGAAAAAAAAACTTTTTGTTTTAATTAATAAAATAAATTATTAATTTAAATAATAAACCATCATTATACTTTTTAGGAATTTCACGTTAATTCTGTGATAGAAGTAGATTATTAGCAAGTTTTTTAAAATTTATTTTTAGTATCCTCGTGCAGTGCAGATACTAAGGTTACATCATTACGCAACATTATACCTCTCTTAGGACTTATTAAACTATTTAGAACGAATTAACTTCTTAAATTTTCTTTCAAGGAATACCCTTATAACTTCTTTATTTTCTAGTTGCAGAGCTTTCTGGACGATTAAGGTCATCCAGTTCATCCTACAATTATATTAGAACTAAATATGCTTTCGTATATACAACATTCTACATACATTTCAGCATTTACATAATTAATAATTATATTACATCACATATAGCAGCGATGGTCAACAAGAAGGACTGAAGGCCCTAAAAAAAAAAAAAAAAAAAAAAAAAAAGGCCCTGAAAAGCCTGTGGGGTCTAAAAATAAATTTTGATAAGACCGAATACCTGCCAGTAAACTGCAAAGAGGCCTTAATGGAAGTGTATGTAAGAAGGTAGACTCCTTCAGATACCTGGGGTCGAAAATAGGGGCGGTGAGTCGGAACCAGAGGTTAGGAGGAGAGCTGATCTGGCAAGAAGGTTGACTAGAATGTTGCACTCAATTTTATTTGAATTTTTAGAAGTACTGTTGATCCCTCACTTAATTACGCCACAGAAACCTGGACACTTAACTAAGACTATACTCCAAACGACATGCGGCAGAGATGGATTTATGAAGGAGATGCCTGAGGACTAGGCTGGTAGTCTTGTATAGTGTATAGTGTCATGAATGATGATATTAGGAGCAGACTGCAATGGTATGGGCACTGTCAGCGGAAGCCAGAACGTAGGTGGCCATAGAGACTTCTGCAATAGGAACAACCACGAAGAAGGATGAGAGGAAGACCCGGTGGAAGGACTGCGTAGAGGAGGACATGGCCGGTAGGGGACTTGAGGAGGAAGACTGGTGGGGTAGGGAGAAGTGGAGGGACGCTCTGAGTGGAAACCCATTGAAAGAAAAACCCTGAAAAAGTAAAGTAATAATACATAGTATAAAAATTATTTTAAGCAATGAAAAAAAAAAAAGTAAATACCAATATATTTTTATTTAATTACATTATGTTCATCTTTTACTTTTATTCACCGCATTAAGCTATTTGTCATGATATTAAAAACTATAATATTATTTAGCAAAATGTAATTCTTAATTATAATATTTAATTCTCAAATTATATCTTTTTTTATTTAGAATGATTTTCATACAGTGTAACATAATTATTTATCAAATAAATGTAGAAAATGTCGCTAAAATATAGTTTCTTTTAATATAATTTTAAGATCAGAATATATGGTAGACAATTATTCTGAAACGAGAAAATAAAGAACTAGAAAGCAATACGTATATTCCATTAAAAAAGGATAAAAATAAAAAAGATAAAATATTTCGGTACAAGTTTAATAATTTTTAGTTTATAGGTGTTCCAAGAAGGGTTCCCTCAACTAATCGGTACAGAGCTCCAAGTGCTTCGATCCAACAAAGGTGGATGTACGAAGTCCTTGAGAAAATGGCTGGTCAAGGCTGCAAGAAGACCAATGGTGGGATCTAAGTTAAATACTGAAAATTCTTATTTTTCCTAATGTATAATCAATGTAGTAAATTGGGGGGTGGGTAAAACAACCCCATTTTCACTTTGTTATATTATTATTCATTGTCAGCATTTCCCATATTCCATGTAATTAATTCATCTCTGTAGTATTAGTCCCTTCTATTTCCAGTTCTCTAACCGTACTGCCCGTTATTAATTATTTAGATCCCAATATATATTACATTTCTAGTCCCTGATAAATTTGGAATATGATTAAATAAATAAATAAGAAATAAACACTAATCACATTCATAGTAATGGATACAATATTTTGATATTCGGCCTAAATATCCCCGAGCCCATTCTACACCCAACGCATGAGAGGTAGAACAGGCCTCTTTGAGATCCCAGCGCAGCCCTCTCACCGTGTCACTGCTACCGAGCCAGTGGAGGCTGAGTAAGTGCGCTAAAGCCGCAAACACATTTGTAGAGAATCTGACCATTGTCAAAACTCCAATTGTCAATTTATTTTACAATAAGTCTCTCGGTCACTCCGGTTTTAAGATGGATTGATGAACTGAAGGTAACAGGGAAAGGGTTTGAATGATGTCTAATAATAGATATTAGATTTGAAACAGTTTATGTTTGAAACATTAACCAATTTATGAATAAATGTTAATGTCTTAAAGATATTTGTCTTAGTAAATTACTACATTGATGAATGTATGACCCTTTGCTAGAATTTGCATACCATTTTCCTTTAATCTTAATTTTTAGGAAATTTTATTACGACTTTTATGTTTTTTAAATAGCTTGAAAAGACGTATTGCCACATCCTGGGATTGCCAAGTATATGTAACGAAGTGTAATCTTTTGGATAACCTTGATGGATAAAGATAAACAGAGACTATATAGACAGAGATATAGAAGGAGTGGAGAGGACTGTTGACCTTAGGATGGGTCCCCCTTGTTAGACCCCACCATTATAGTCTCGGCAACCCGTCCTTTTATATTTCCAGCTCGTACCTTTATAATCATTTTGTCATGTCCTTGCTATGTCTTTATCCTTTTCCTTTCTTGCTCTCTTGGAGTCTGAATATTTCCCATTATTCGATGAGGGTTGAAACGGCGCTGGTTGGGAAAAATAACGTTCTTATTTCCGCTAAATATATCCCCAACTATACGAATATAAATCTATGTAATCATTCGCAGTAATTAATAGAAACAATAAAGTATATATAATAAATTTCCGTAATATATACAGTAAGTATGTTACTGAATATAATTTAATGTCAGATAGGTCTTATATACGTTGAAGTAGAAATACATGGCATAATTGAAAAAGAAATTTAATATTCTTCCTCTACTGGTACTGGTATTTGGTGGGGGAGGACAAGTCCGGCAAGTGGGCCTAGTGGTCCTTTTAGCCAACTCCTGGCAGCTACCTGGGTTGCCGCCGCGTTCTAACCAAGGTAGAAGTGTCAAGATTCATTCTTGGTGACCGCCGAAAAATGAATGTTTAACTGCCCCAGGTGGGAATCGAACACACAACGTTCCAAACCGAGCGCACTGGGACTTGCACCCCAACCCACACGGCTGTCACGTCCCTCACTCTTCCTCTAAAGTACCTTTAATTTTTTTTATTTAAAATAAAGAATCAGTTCTCTTTGTTATCAGTACTAAACAATGGATAGATAGAAATTATATAAATTAATGCAGAATATAGGAGAAAAAGGGTAAAATGTGGACACGAGTCGACACTAGTCCACCAATATACTCAAAACTTGGATACCTTTGGAAAAATTTTCAACATTATATATAAATCCTTTTTTTGTACATAGACGTAGTGTTGTGGTGGCAACTAATTAGTTTAATGTATGCTTAGTGTATAATATCAATAATATTAGTGTTTAAGACACCTAAAATTGACCATGTCTTTTTGTTGGAAGGCTTTAAAAGAACAAAAACTAACAGGTTTGGATGTAAATATTTGGTTAATCTAACATTTGTAAAACTTAAACATAAACCAAAAACAAATGCTATGTACTGCCTTGAGATTTAATCGGGATGCCAGGATAATCGCTGAAGGCAATTATCCAAAAATAAGTTAATTAATTAATTATATATTGAGACCTAAAAAACTATTATTATGATTGGATTCTTTTCCAAAGACAATTTGTGTGTTTACTAGTTTACCAATTAAATACCTTTATATTTATAAAATTTTGTTACCATTAATTATATAGTATAATAAAGGGTGGTATATTGGGTTATATAATAGTATATAAACTACATATAGAGACTAAGTATTTATTTACAATTTATTACTATGATTCAAATGAATCAAATAAATGGTTGGCATAAAATATGACTCTTACATTATTGATTATTGTTTAATTTACACTTATAGCTGTTGATTTGAATGATTCATGCCGTGGGATGTAGTTCCGTAGTTGTCGTCTCGTTCATAAGGGATGTCCAGGTCTCGTGGCCCTTCTTACGACTTCATCTGGTCGAAGTGCATCTTGCTCCGCTCCGGCTTCTGCTGCCTGGTCCTCACCCGTCTATGCCTTCCTCTTGATCATCCTTTTTCCTGATCTAGTTTTCCTGTGTCTTTTCTCCCACTTCCTTTTTGGGGCGTTACCTTATTTTTGAATCTCACTTTTCATTGGCCATCGGTAACCGAACGCTCCCGAGGTAGGCGTCCCCCTCCTCAGGCCCGAGAGTGGGTGAGAAAGTTTTACATGTCCAGGAAGGGCCTGCACCTACTTAATTTGATTCCGGTCCCTCGTCAAAACCTGTCATTTTTGTTCTAACACTTAAAGGTTAGCCAATCTATTTTTTTCAGAGGACTCTGGTAATGTGGCAAACTTAACACAGATGATTTCGTATACGGGGACGCCCAAAAGGTTCATAGAAGGATACCCTGACCAGGCATGGGGGCAGATGACGAAACACCTTAATTATACCCAGGAATGTCAAAAGGTCAATACATATCAAAAGATTAATAAAGTAATGAATAAAAGCAATAATTTAAACTAATTAACCGGATACTGATCTAAAAACAAAGACGGTCGGCCTTTTGCTAAGGGACGTCTTAGTAACAGTTATCAACCCTTAGTAACTGTCTCTATTACCTAATATACACACACAAATATAAATACATATTTTTCATCTCAAATAACTAAATTCCAATGAAAATATATAAATAAAAATAAATATAATTAAATTTCACACTAATCCTTACTAAATACTATTTACAATAAAACATAAATTAATTATTTAATTAGTTAACAAGTAGTGTCCATATTTTTATAAAAATTTTCAAAATTTTTTTTTAATTATTTATTTATTGTAATTTACAACAGTACAAAATAATACAATAAGTAAATATGTTTTATGTTTCATATACACTTGAAAATCTTAGGAAGGAACCACCCATTGGTGGTACTTCAAACATTAATTGAAACTAGAAGGTCCCGTGGCCATCTTCTTTTCAGACGCCTCGGAGGATTATCAGGGATTGTTAAGGATGAAAGATTAAGAATTAATGGGTTAGGATGGTTAAGGAGTTTGGAATAAAAAGACGCATATCTGTTTTGGGTCAAATCTGCAACGAATGGGATGCTAAGGTCTTTATGAATGAGTTTATTTGTGACGTAATAAGGAGGATCAAGGATTTAAATTTCATAATCACAAGGATAAAATCAAACAATGTCTATTATTAAATTTTAGATTCTTTTTTTGAAAAACTTGTTAGACAATGAGGCAAAGTTTACGAAAAGATAATATAATGTAGTGTTAATCCTATTTGGTTATTAGGGTTACAATTTGTTAGACAACTAAATGCAATGAATGAAATTGTGTAATTTTATTGGCAAACTAAAGATTCAGTGTTAAATATATTTTTCTTATAAAATGTCATGCATTACAGAGCATGATTAAAGAAAAAAAAAATAGAATACCTTCTTTGATGAAATGTTATTTCTCAGAAAGAAAACAGTTTCTTACTTCTCACTCCTATTTTTTTGTGCTTCCTTCTATTATCAAATATTTTCCGCCGAGAAAATACGCCATTTGAGTTACCTTTTTTTCTGTTCTTTTTTTTTTATTTATTGTAAATTAAATTAACAGTAGTATTGTTTGTTTTATTGTATTACGTATTACATTGCTTAAGCAGTTTCTCTTAAACATAGGAAGAGATAGTATTTATAATTCAGAATTTTTTTTCCTCTAAAGGAAAAAGATCTCCGACTCGCCCATTATTCATCTTAAGGAAATACCCTTTTACATTAAAACCCTTTTAGTCCTAGTTGTAACGGTTAAGCCTAGCTTTACTTAAAAATTTACTTGTAGCTCTGTCCCTAAAATATTGCTCAGAAATTTTCTTTTGAAAAAAAAAACACAAAAAAAGAAAGAAAACGTTTTTATATTATTATTTAGTTTTCTTTTTACCTGTGAACTAATACAAAATAAAAATCCCTTCGACTTGAATAACAATTTTTTTATTGAGATAAATACTTTTACGATTCCTCTACAATTTAATGTAATTAAGAGTTATTATGAATAAAAGCATGAACTTGAATTATTTAAGTCTCTAACATTTGGCCTTATATTCTAAGCATTTTAATGAAAACCTTTTACATATGAAAATTATTTTTATTATTTTTTAACAAATTATGTTTAACATGAATAACAAAATTTATTATCTATTTGTAATTTCATTTCTTTTTTGAGCCTGATTTATTTAGTAATTATTATTCTAGTTATTTCACTCCAACATTGCGGCCCTTCTGGCCATTTTCAAGGATCACTATTAATTAATAATTTCAATTACACTTTTAACATTAAAAAACATTATGTATTTATAAATTATCCTACGTCATTCTTAATACTACAGTTACGATGTTGCCATAAAATTTGTAGGCTATTATGTCTACGTCAGAATATATTTAAGTTTATAAACCTATAAGCCATAACTAAATTAGGGTAAATACTAGACAATTTCAATTTACTTTACTCAAATTGTTTTAAATTACCTATTTCCTATCGAACCAATTCACTTTTTCTCATATTATTACATTTAAATTAAAAAAAATTAATCTGTACCGCTACAACCCCATACTGTTACAAGACCGACGGTTGCGCAAGGAGGTGATAACTATTAATTAATAATTTCAATTACACTTTTAACATTTTTTTTATTTATTTATTTAGTGATATTTACAACTGTATAAAAAATACAACAAGTAATTTTGATCATAATGATAATGATATGATACAGCATGTAGAGAAACTACCCAGTAGTAGAAACCTAAAAATATTTTACAATATAAGGTCACGAGGCCATCTTCTTTTCAGGCGCCTCGGAGAATTGCTAGGACTGGAAGAGGAAGCAAAGTTAGAAACTAGTGGGTTTGGGTGGTTAGAGAGTTTACACTCTTAACATTATTTATTATACATTATCGTATCTTATTCTAAACATCACAGCAACAATTTTGTTATAAAATCTGCAGGCTATTATGCCTACGTCAGATTAAATTTTAGTTTATAAACCTATTAACAATAATTAAATTAGAGAATATACTACGCACAAGTAGAGGACAAGATACAAAATAATACAATCAGCAAGAAGATTTATGGATGTTACTACATAGGGAGGCAATCTAAAGATGTACAGAACTCCTTTGAAGATAATGACGAGGCTGTATACTCCTTATGTTTTAGGCCCAGTAATAACATTAAACATTATAATAAATATATTATAAATACCGCAGAATAAAGGGGAAAATAATAATAAAAAATTAATCAGGATTCATTTATAAAGTGTCAAAGGAATATGGTCCGGGTGCGGTCAAGAAAAACTCAAATAGTAGAAATATACTAATTTAATGAGCCAAAGTGTCATGTTTGAATATACAGAGGAGAGACTAAACAATTATTGAGAGAATCACTATATCAGCATAATTACGAGTTGATATGTAAATAAGGATAAAGATTCAAATAAAACAGCCTTGTTACAACATGTATCCAAAAATAAGTATATTTTTGATTTTGAAAATACTACAGTTTTATTCGAGAAGAAGATGGTTAGGGGGTGTGGTCAATTATCTCTCTTACAATGGTTTTACATGAGTAAAATAGTACCTTTCAAACAAAAATGTTAGAAGCTATCAATATGTCAGAAAATAATATTTATACGGTTAATTTCAAATCAGAAACCAAATATTTGAAACATCGTTATGCCGAAATTTTTAGCATAATTAATTTATGATCAAAATAATTACATATGAGATAAATAATATATGGTTAAATTTTATGGGTTTCTAACAATAAAATTAATAAATAAATAAGCTGAAATAAAATTTAAAATATATGAGAATATGCCATACTTGATAAGTGAGAGAGGTTTAAACAATATATTGTTCATAGAAAGTGTTATAGAGTTATATTCGATATCGTAAATGTAGTAATGGGAGCGCGGTAGCCACGGGGTGAAGCGCGTGGCTATCAACTCCAAGGACCCAAGTTCCAATCCGACTGGGCATAAAAATGTTTTTCTGTTACACTGTAGCCGTGAGTCAACTCCTGTGGGTTCTGGAGCCCTCCTGGGGTCTACCCTGCCTCTTGAATTGGGTAAAAATATGAATGAGTCGAGAGTGATTCTGACCAAATCACCTCCTTGCTCAACCGTCGGTCTTGTAAAAGTACTTCTTTACAAAGTAATGAACCCCTCACCCTCCATGGGTAGTAGCGGTACACATTTATTTTTTTAAATTTAAATGTAATAATATGAGAAAAAGGGAATTGGTTCGATAGGAAATAGGTAATATAAAACAATTTGAATAAAGTAAATTTAATGTGTATAGTGTTTACCCAAATTTAATTATGGCTAATAGGTTGATAAACTTTAATATAATCTGACGAAGGAAGAATAGCCTGCAAATTTGATGACAACATCATAACTGTAATATTCGGAATAACGTAGGATAATTTATAATACATAATGTTTTTTTAAAGTACATTTTAATTTGTATATAATCTTTACACTTTCTTGAGACTGGTTATTATTGTTTTCATAAATAAATTTTATCCAATTTTAGTCTCAACACATTATTTATTATTAATTTAATATTATGAATTGAAAAATTAGGCTATTAGATATGATCTAAGAATTGCTTATTAACAAAATTATATAATTCCCTAATGTTTTAATATCTCATAGAGTAATTTGTGGACTAAAATTAATGACTTGGGCCTAAATAAAGTAGTTTTTTAAATTATATGGTTCTCAAATTGTATTAAGATATGATAATTTATTAATAATATTGTTAATTGATTAAAATCTTTAAAGATCAAACGTATATTAAAAGCTGTTTGAGATTGGCTTTTCTTGAAGATGGCCGAGTGGCCCGAAACGTTAGACTTGAGATAAATATTGTGTTGAGACTAAAATTTATTTATTTAAACAGTAAATTTTAATGTATTTAATTACATAAATATTACTCACACTTTTATGATGTTTACTGTACTGTGACTGACCCGTATATATAATGAAATTTGTCCTTCGTTTGTTACTACGAGATGACAAATATGCCTCAGTAATAAAATATTAGTTCTTTCTTAAACTTTAAGTTAAAAGGTTGAGTTAAGCGTTCACCGGGCTGCTCAGAATTAAGGCCATTTCTGTTTTGTCATAAGACACAATTAGAAATTAATTAATTAATTCACGAAGCTTAAACAATTATTTTTCGCTTAATAGATTGGTTTAAACATTGTAGTAATTCCAGTGGACTACCGGAACCATAAAGATCTGTTTTTAAACGCAGTTCTTAATTCCACCCTTAGTGCCATCCTCATTTAAAAGTTAATGAAAATGCTAAAGCCCTCATTATAAGAGCGGGAATCCCACAGGGTCTCTGGATTATAACCTGTAATTAGACTTCTTCTAAACCATATTTTATGAAATATTCGGCTCAAAGATTTTAAACTCGAATTAGTGTCTTCTTACCAAAGATTATTCGCTGTTCGTGAATCCTTTTTGTACTGTTATACAAAAATCTAGTCTGATATTTAGACCTATTAGACTGAATTTTTGTTTCGCATGAACAGAACACACAGAAACAACACTTTTTAATGGATTTTTTTTGTTTTGTGATAGGGGGAAAAATAACATTTAGCATTTCAAGATATGCATGATTTCCCAAACTAAATTTTAAAAAGTTTTTTAAAGTTTTCTTTAAACAATGACCCAACTAATGCATCACAAACACTACAGGCACACATAACATCTATTAAAGAATGGTGTAAAAACTGGAGAATCAAAATAAATCCTGACAAATCCCACCAGATCACCTTTACTCTCCGTCGTAAACCTCTGCCCTCCTGTCCTACAGTATCCTTTCTAAATACACCACTAATGTCTGTTAAACAGATTCGATACTTAGGACTCCATCTTGACAAGAGACTTACTTGGAATCCACACACAAGACTGAAACTACAAGAAACGGAAACTCGTAGATTTCGATTGCTACAACATTTACTTGACAAACGCTCTAAACTTCCCATTCACTACATAAAATTAGTATACACTACAATAATCAGACCAATTTGGACATATGGAATTGAGCTCTGGGGCTCCGCCAAACCATCAAATTCTTCCCGCATCCAATCGTTACAATCCAAAATCCTACGTAAAATCCTTGATGCACCTTATTACGTCACAAATAAACTCATTCATAAAGACCTTAACATCCCATTCGTTGCAGATTTGACCCAAAACAGATATGCGTCTTTTTATTCCAAACTCCTTAACCATCCTAACCCATCAATTCTTAATCTTTCATCCTTAACAATCCCTGATAATCCTCCGAGGCGTCTGAAAAGAAGATGGCCACGGGACCTTCTAACTTAAATTAATGTTTGAAGGACCACCAATGGGTGGTTCCTTCCCAAGATTTCCAAGTGTACATGAAACATACTACATATTTATCTATTGTATTATTTTGTACAGTTGTAAATTACATTAAATAAATAATTAATAAAAAAAAACAAAAAAAAAAGTATAGTACGTCTTTTATTTTTTGGCTCCCCTCAGAGTCTATAATGATGACATTTTTTATTTCAATTTTGCATCTAAATTACATGTTACCCATAGATCAGAGGTGGCCAAATTTTCTGTATATGAGATGGAATTTTTATCTTATAAGTGTGTCGCTATTGACTTGTCATAGTAGACTAAAGGGGAAATGAATACTAGGTTTATCCACTGTATTTCAGTACCAGGTGCATTCCAGTGAGGTATGGGTTGTTATGTAATACATATGTTCAAAACTATTTTTTATTTTTTAAGTCTCTTATTGAGTTTTCAAAATATTATCTCATGAAGAAAATAGATTTCCAGACCCAATTTTGATAAAAGCATTCCATTCATGCGTTACTTAAAAAAATAGATTTTCCAACACGTTTTTAAAATAGAGTTTTGTTTACTTATAATGCATTTTAATTTTTTTCAACTGCAATATATATGTTCTTGTACTGTTTGTAAATATGAAAAAGTTGTTATAAAGCTGTAGAGTGTAGCTGGTAATTCGATTTCAATATTTCACTTTCGCGTTTTGTTTTTTTTTACGCCAGGAAAATGCATCATGAAAGAATGACTTACCATTTCCTTATCTATCAATAGCTCACTGAGTACACATCGCACTGAAATACAGATATACGGCTTATCTACTTACCTAAAAACAACAATAATAATTATTTAAAGGGCCAAAAACCTCACATCCAGGGGGATTAAAAGAACCTAGATAATTAATAACTTTTGATCTATATGAAATAAGTCTAAAACTATTGCTAGAATGTTTTGTCTTCTACAATCGCTCCAAATTACATGGTACACGGAATTCCACCCCAAACATTGCCAGCGAGCGACGATCAACCCAAATTGGCCTCGCGATCGTCTTGTAGGCCATCCTCGCCATAGATAATCTTCAGGACCCGACATTATAGTTTGCCTGTTTATCAATGGTTGTGTACTTCACATTCATACATATATTTTTCTTCACCAAGTATTTACTTCATATAATGTTCTTGAGTTTGAGTTTTATTTTGACCAATCCCAATTTTCTAACAATCATGGGTAAATCGAAAAGAAATGATAAGATATTGATTAAAATTATTAGCATCAATGAAGATTGTTCAGAGGATTTCTTGGAAGAAGATCAGAATGTATTGAAAGCAAAGCTTCTTTTTTTTTAATACTACTTTTTATTTATTGATAGATATTACAATCTGCCACACAGTTGTGGGCAATAGGTAATAGTGATGAATGATCTCACACACACTAAAATAAATTAAATAAATGAATAAAAAAAAAACTCTTAAAATATATACAAACAGAAGAATAAACAAAATGAACATAATGAAACTATCTGTATGAAAAATAAATAAATAAAATAACATTATGATAAAATAATATAGTCTCTAGTCACATTTACACTCTAATATTCCATATTTACACAATCGACCTGAAGATTCCTGAGCCCACTCTAGCCCCCACATATGAGGGGTAGAGCAGAGCTCAAGAGATCCCAGCGCATCCCTCTCGCCCCATCACTGGTAGTGAGCCAGTGGAGGCTGAGCAAGTGCGCCAAAGTCGCAAACACTCAACTTGAGTGGAGAATCTGACCATTGCCAGAACTCCAATTGTCCATTTTTATTTTCATAAGTCTTTTGGCCACTTCTGTTTCAACCTTCTAGGGGGGGCTGTTGGGATGGGTGGAACTAGATAAGGTTTGGAGAAAGCAAAGCTAACACCAATAATATAACTGTCATCATTTCCGTGATAATTTAAAAAAAATAACATATTTATCTGTGAATAATTTATTTTAACATAAGACCTAATATAGTTTAATTAAGACTAAATTTGATTATTTTTTTTTAAGTTAATAGGCATTTTCGTTTACTCGTCATTTTTATGGGCGCTCATAGAAATAGCTATATTAGAAATTCATGTAAACTTAGTGTTACTATTGGCTCAATTACCTCCGTTATAAATTTGAGTACAAACACTAAGTACTCCAATTATAATGTTCTGGATGACGTAGGTATAGTTTTCGAGTTAATATACAGACTATACGAAAATTACCTTAAACATTTAATAATCCTTTATGCTGGAAGAGTCTTATGGAATTAAAAGGATTTTAGTGAATGACATAAATTAATGTCATTAAAAATCTTAATTAACAATATAAAAAGCTTGATTAAGGAACATACTGAGCAATGGTTAATTTTAAAAAAAGATTTACTAACTAAAAAATTGGATAGGATTATTCATAACATCAAAATTAATAAAATAAATTTAAATAGGTTAATTAATAATGATAGTAATATTGATTTAACTTCTATTAATGGCAATAATATTAAATGTATTAATAAAATTACTATAATAGATAAATATAATGATTCTATGAAGGATGAATTGCAAAAATACAATAAACTTTATCAATCAAAAAATAGGGTTGAAAATCATACTAAGGTTAATATACCTAATAACATATTGAATTTATTAGCATTAGGGGATAAATTCAATTTTGATTTTATAAAGAAGGATAAAGAAATAGTCAATATAATTTCTGATTTAGAAAATAT
>NW_027113531.1:250622-251145 GCF_000696795.3 Halyomorpha halys
GTTAGTAGAAGAAAATTGGGAAACCATTGTTAAAAATACTAATATTAAAGATAAAAAGTCGTTTATTGAAGGTTTGCAATTATGTATTAAATATAATTTTTTTTAAATATGAAGGTCAATTTTTTAAACAAATACAAGGATTACCAATTACCAATGGGGGGGCACTTTCTGTTAATCTGAGTGGGATTTATATGAATAATTTGCTAGATATAAACATAAATAAATTAGATAATAAACCCTTATTGCTAAAAAAAATACATTGATGACTTGATCATTATTACAAATCTGGATAATATTGAAACCAATTATAACCAATTTAATAATTTTAATAGTAGAATATCTTTCACAATAGATAGACCCATGAATAATATAATAAGATTTTTAGATATTAACATAATCAAGGACAATAGTGGTAAATTAAAGTCTAAATGGACTAAAAAAGAAAAAACAAGTAATATAATACTAAATTTCATTTCAAACCACCCATACTCACAAAAAATAAATGTAGCTAGAAACCTCATAA
>NW_027113531.1:251741-252759 GCF_000696795.3 Halyomorpha halys
TAATTTATAAATAGTTCTTTGAGTGTATATGATATATGAGTGTTGTTGTAAGCACATGTTTATGATTTGGTTGAATTTGTTTTTTAGCAGCCTGAAGATGGGGGAAATCTCCCGAAACGTAGCTGATGATATGAAATAAACTATTGTTTTTTAATAAGGAAGAATTTATGTCATTCACTAAAATCCTTTTAATACCTTAGACATATTTTTAGAGAAACAAAACATACTAAAGAAATAGATGTGTTGTTTGCACAAAATTTCGTCGTTCTTTTCCCCAAGCCATTCTATTAGACTGTTATGAGGAAGCAATCAACCCAAGGATGATTAATTTCAGTGAGTTGTAATAAAGATGGGTGGTCCAATATTCCTTTGCTCTGCTTCCTCTTTTTCCTTTTCTCATCTTTTGAGATATCTAAGAAAATTAATAAGAACGTTTACAAAACATCAGCCTGGAAGGTAGCTACGTAACTCATTCACTATTTTTTTCATGGACCTTATTGTATTTTTTAAAAATCAAATTTGCGATTATTTATCATAATTCTTCATACTTCTATTAGGAATATAATTTCCTATATTTTAAGGTTATAGTTTGTCGTTTAAGAGTAAAATATACAGGGCGAGGTGTTTTTGAATTATTCATACAGAGGTGAATGTAGCGGATAGAATTCTATAAGAAATATACTAGAATTTATTTACACAAATTTCCAACGTTTTGGCAAATCGGTCATGTAAAAATTTTAAAATATATAAAACAAAAGTGATTTAAAGTTATTTAAAACGTTGCGGAATATATTTAGGAAGCATAATCACGTAAATGGAAGGAGTAAAGAAGAATATTTTAAAACATAAAAATACAATTCTAGTAGTAAATTTTACAGAATTTTATGTAACTGCTACTTAGTATCTTTATAGTAACTGGCTCATCTAGCATGTTTCTATGTTGAGGATGTAGAGGGCGTAGCTACTGACCATAGAAGTAGATACTACTAATATTACATAATAATAAAATATATTTTAA
>NW_027113531.1:255677-256969 GCF_000696795.3 Halyomorpha halys
TAATACATTTTGTAATAAAAATATTAAATATTTATATATTTTGTATATAATATACACCACATCTTCTCTCTTTTGTAATGTAAATTATATTGAAGGATACCACGATCTACTTATTATAAAATTTACGTCAATATTTTAATAATAATGATGTTGCGGCCAATATCATTTTTTATAATTTTTATGTAAATTTTATACAATGAATATTTATTCATACATTTGTATTTAGTATGATTGTAGGTATTCACTCTATTATTATTTCTACTGCAAAGGTATTATTATTTTTAAGTGCTATGGTACACAGTTTTGTATATACTTCCATTTACAGTATTGGTTACCATCATCCTTGGCCATTCATATTGGTGTGAGTACATCTCGTCACGGTGGGCGGGCGGACGTTCTCTCAACTTTCGTCGATTCGATATCAGGTAGAATTTGCCCAAGGGGGGCTCCATTATCCCCACGATGATATTCAGAGGATTTTTACTTTATTAGTCACTAAATCCAGTAAACTCTGTTCGCTCAATTTTTTTTTATTTTTTAGTTTATGAAGAATTTTATTAAATTTGAAGTATGCTATATCCTATCCTAAACAGAAATTCCAAACTAAAACCAGAAACAACTGTTCTTATATTTAAAACAATCCTCAGGCCACTGCTAGTGTACGGCTGTGAAGTCTGGGGAGCGGCATCCTTCACGAAAAGGAAAAAACTACAATCTTTTCAAAATAAAGTCCTAAGAATCGCAGTTAATGCTCCTTGGTTCATAAGAAATAGCCAATTGCATCGCGAATTACAAATGGAGTCAATAGAGGATTATATCAATAAACGGTTCATGAAGTTCCACTCCCAGTTGCCGACAGTTAAAGGAGCAGTGACCTACAACCTGGGAAACCCAACCTCGATCCGAAGACTGAAGCCCAGACTGCTGCAGGACATTCTATTATAAATTTTTAATAAATATAAAATTAATTCATAGTCACACTACCTCTATTTACTTATTATTATTATTCATTTTATTTATTCATTATTTTTTTTCTTTTCTTCTCTCTTCCCTATCTCAAATTAACTTGTTTCTTTTTACTATTAGAAGAAAATTTTTTATTTTATTTAGGTGTACCAATATCATTGTTTTTTGTTATTAATTTTACTTTCCTCTTTTATTAAGAAGCATTATTCTTATCTATTTATATTATTATTATTTTCTTTCTTTCAATAAGAACATTTTATATAGTTAGGGGTGTCATTTGTATGACTATACCCCCTCATAATCAACTGCTAAAAAAAATATATATA
>NW_027113532.1:0-1183 GCF_000696795.3 Halyomorpha halys
TATATCAGTAATGTATTTGTGCATAAGTCACATGTAAATTGTGAGTGATAATAGTGTGCTTACATTTGCTCGCAAAGTTTATATAGAATCCACGTTTTCATCGATTATTTGATGAAAATCGATAACTCTGTGTTTATTATGATTTTTTTATTTCTTCTCACTCCCATACTCCTCCTCTCTTTAATTCTTTCTTTATTCACATTTTCCTACATTCGTTATTTTCTTTAGCTTATCACGTGTTATTATTTTCAATTTTACTACTTAACCCTCTGTAGACTAATTTTACTTTCTCATTATGTTAATTTAATTTTTTTTTACCATTGACCAAAAATGGTGGACTTTTTTTTTTGTTATTAAACGTTCGGTTTCATTTCATCACAACTGGCCTCTTATAAAAGCTGAATATACACCGAACACACCATACAAATTAATTTTATCAAGTCTTTCATTAGAAAGTTTAGAGTTCAAGTGCGTTTGTAATTAAAGGGTCAACAATAACGAAAACATCTTTAAATAAATTATTTGGAGCAATTATTACATTATGACTACCAATCATTGTATGAAATCTTTTAAGTGGTTCCTTAGAAAATATCCACTTAATTGACGGCGAAGCGGTTGTGATGTAGCAGTATTACTCTTCTGCCTCATTCATGAGTACTCACATATGATATGGTTATCTGGTTGATCTCCGAGTTTGTGAAACATTTATGATATAATTATTTAATTGCATTAACAAGTTTATGTTAGAGTAATATTTGAAGTACAATTGATATGCAATTTATAGGGATGTGGTGAGGGGATGCATTATGGGAGAGTCTTGCCCATTGTGTAATTCGCAATCTCTTACATCTTCAATGAAGTAGTAGAGAACGCTTTTTTTGTAAAAAATAGTGTATGTTCTGCGAACTCAAAAACTGGGGACGTAGAAAATTACTACTACAACACAGTTTTGCCCTATATTATTAGTAAATATAAAAAACAGGAGTAAACAGGAAGTTCTCGATATAATTTCAAAGAAGCATCTTATATACAGGCTGTAAAAGATGATAAAGTATTAGTACAAGAGCTCAAGAGGAGAAAAAAGCAGTTATCTCACCCCAATTTTTGATTACTTTAATGAAAACTATGTATAATTACTAGTCAAAATTGATGAGTCTGCCAAGTATAGGTAGGGGGAATAAAA
>NW_027113533.1:0-4088 GCF_000696795.3 Halyomorpha halys
GGTTTAGTGGAGCCCCAAAGCTCAACTCCATATGTCCAAATTGGCCTTATTACAGTCATGTAGATCAGTCTTTTGTAATGTGTTGGAAGTTTAGATCGTTTGTCTAGTAAGTGCTGTAATAGTCGAAATCGACGTGCAGTTTCCTGTGTTTTCAGTCTTGTGTGAGGATTCCAGGTTAATCGTTTGTTCAAATGTAGTCCAAGGTAGTGGATCTATTCGACAGGATTAAGAGTAACATCATTAAATGAAACTGTAGGGCAGTTGGTTTACGACGAAGGGTAAAAGTGATTTGATGGGATTTGTTGGAATTTATCTTAATCCTCCAATTACAACATTCTTCGAGGGCTGTGATACGGGATTGGAGATTTTGGGATACAATTAATGGGTTATTACTAACAGCGAGCACACATGTGTCATCGGCATACGTGGTGAGGATAGTGTTAGGATTGGTTGGAATGTCAGCTGTATAGACGGAGGATGGGACTAAGGATAATACCTTGAGGAGAGTCTTTTTAAAACTAGAGTCCTTTACAAACTCAGCGACCACAACTCTTACATGGTAGGTACTACTTGGAAAAAAGGAATAATTTCAGTGAATTTCGTGTGGGAAATATAGTATTAGTTAAGGCCTAAGCCTGGAAATAACTGGAATCAGAAAGAACTGGAAGGCCTGGAAAGAACTGGAAATAAAAAAATCATTTTCCACTCTATTATGGGCTTCAGAACAAAAATTGACACCAAAATAGAAAATTGCCCACATATCCAGAAAAAATGAATCTAATTATTGGTGTCTTTATCGAAAATTCAAGAACGCCACCTTCATCACAACACTACAACTGCGTTTGTTGATCAACATAAGAATATTCTTTATTATTATGCGATTCAAATTCTTAGAATAATTTGTTTTCGCAACTATTAAGTTAAAAATTAGATACGAAAAAATAAAAATTTAGATTTGAATTTTTTTTTTTATTTAACCTTAGTAACCTCAATAACTTTAGCCTTTAAATTAACATTTAAAACAAAAAAAATATTCTTTCAAGTCTATAGGTAGGCTAAAGTCTTCATTAGAATCATCCAATAGTGAATTTAGTTTATATCGAGTTTCAGTCATAAATAGCGTTGAATATTATTCTTTGAGATTGATTGAGTTAATGTTAATTTATTGAATTTCGAAATTCTTTTACGATAAAGAAGGCGCTAAATTGAATCCACAAAATCAATATGGAACATTTATATTGTGGATTCCGAACCTTCTAATTTCAAAACTTCAAAATCAATATAAATAAGTTTTTGTTTTTTTATTCTTAAAACTATTAACAGAAAATAAGTGGATCAAACTTCAAGATTTGCTGAAAACTTCAAAACCTAACACACACAGACAAAAAATAAAATAAAGTAGCGATGGGATTTTAGATTAAGGTCACGATTTGTCTGAACCTTGATAAATCTTGGCAGATGATATTGGCCAGGATATTAAACAAAAATTGTTTTTAATTGTACTAAAACACGGAAATGTCACTAAAACTGGATTACCTATATTAATGAGATTCATCAAGGTGATTTCGTAATTTAATGAGATATATCAAGGTGAGTTTTGGAACTGAAAGTAGGATATCATAGAAAGGGTTGTAATAAATCTTTATATTAGTATAAAACTATGACATTAGACTTAGTCAAGAAAGCAATTTCCTAAACATAGAAACTACATGTGTGCATCATAATTTTCCAGTTGGTTAACTAGAATTCTTTATATTTTTCTTCACTCTTATTTTATTCAAACTCAATGCCATTTTATACATACTTATAAATGAAATATATAGTAAGGGGAAATATCGTGAAAATTTATAATTTGAGTTTTCGATGGAAATACACGTTTTGAGGTCCCTTGAGTCCAAATAACTAAAGTCTCGCAAAATGATCTGGGGATAGGGAGTCAGCCTAGCTCAAAAATGAAATTGAAATTACATATTTTAGGTGCATATAATCGGTACTTAGTAACCTGAACTCCTACCCACAGACCATTTTGCGAGACTTATTTGTACTCAAATGACCTCAAAACGTATTTCCGTCGAAAACTCAAATTATAAATTTTCACGGTATTTCCCCTTACTATATATTTCATTTATAAGTGTGTATAAAGTGGCAGTGAGTTTAAATAAAATAAGAGTGAAGAAAAATATAAAGAATTGTAGTTAACCAACTGGAAAATTATGAGTTTCTATGTTTAGGAAATTGCTTTCTTGACTAAGTCTAATGACATAGTTTTCCACTATTATAAAGATTTATAATTATAAGAAATGCACGTTTTGAGGTCCCCCGAGTCCAATTAACTAGTCTCGCAAAATGGTCTGTGCTTATGGGGTCAGTCTTGCTCAAAAACTTGAATGAATGAAATTGATATTACATACTTTTGGTGATTATATGGCTAGGGAGTGATAGCGACTTTTCCGATAAAAGCGACTGACCGGAATTGCATATTGCATATATGAATTGGAATATATTCTTTGACATCAGCCAGGTCTTATCCTCACTAAAATAGTTTGAAAGGACTTAACTATCAATTTTCTAATAAGAATGGCAGTATAAACCTTTGGTGGGAGAAGGTGTATTCTAAAAAAATAATGGTTCCACCGTCCAGGAATCTTATTCCAAAAAAAAAAAAATTCACGCACTAATCCTACTGCAATAATAGTCCATTATACTTCAGCTTAGTGGGGAGAGCTATTCGCCAACCTTTTAAATCGGTTATAGATGCTCTTTTAAACATCAGCAATCTGAATGTAATAAGGCCTCTAGCGTGTGAGATAATAGTCCTACTTCGTTTTCCATGTAATTGCGGCCGCCAATTAGATACGAGGCAACAACAAATTGCTTATAATCGGCTCGGATTCCAAGGTCATTTCAACATACGTATGGTGACAAGAAATTACTTTTTTTTAATTGTGAACATTAACGTTCTTTAAACACATATTGCAATAACGCCATTTCGAAGAGTATGTTTTAAATATTTAATACTTATCATAATTTATTAAATTTATTATGACTGAAAAGAAAGCACAAAGCTTTGATATTGAGAGGGCTGTGCGACAGGGTGGTCCGCTATCCCCAATTTTGTTTGTTCTTGTGTTGGAGATGGTGTTCTGGCGTCTTGGATGGGAAGAAGTAGCAGAAGTAGCATCAAAATAAATGGTAAATGGCTGAGCAACGTACGTTTTTCAGATGATATTGTGCTCTTTGCAGACATGGAACAACTGAGAGAAATGTTTAAGCGGCTTCTGGCATTGTATGAAGAGGTTGGTCTTTATCCGAACTACCAGAAGACGAAACTTATGACAAATGGCGTAATAGAGGAGTGTGAAATTAACAACCATAAGTTGGCATATGTTGAAGAATATATTTATCTGGGTCAGTTAATATCATTCACGGATAGAGGAACAAAAGAGGTCCAGAGGAGATTGGCACTCGGTTGGAAAAAATTTTGGTCCCTTAGGCATATAATGAAGATAAAAACAAGTATTGACCTTAAAAGGCAGGACTTCGATAGTTACATTAGCCCAGTGGTCACTTATGGATGCCAAGCATGGTCACTGACTATAGCTCAGGAGAGGAAATTAAAGGTGTGGCAAAATAATATTGGAAGAAGCATTGCGAACGTGAGGAAAAGAGATCGAATAAAAAATGCTTGGATCCAGAAAGAAACAGGACTCACTGACACACTGAAGATGACAAGATTAAGTAAATGGAAATGGGCAGAGTATCTCCTTCGAAGCGAAGATGACAGATGATCAAAAATTGCTACAGAATGGACTTATACGACCTTGAAAGAAGAAGATTACCTCAAAAGAAAAGATGGAGCGATATGTTCAAGAGGATGGCAGAACCCCTCTGATGGAGAGCTGCT
The DNA here is from genome assembly GCF_000696795.3 of Halyomorpha halys. Lineage (NCBI taxonomy): Eukaryota > Metazoa > Arthropoda > Insecta > Hemiptera > Pentatomidae > Halyomorpha > Halyomorpha halys. The sequence goes on from NW_027113533.1 coordinate 3,905, forward strand.
AGGGACAGGGATGTCTGGAAGAAAAAAGGGAAAGAACTCGCCTCCCAATAGAAGTGGTCATCCCGGGAAGTGCTGTCTATTACTCCCGAAAGGGAAGGCCTATCCAGAAAAAGATACAGAAGAGGAGAGGGGAAAGAAGAAGAGACAATTAATAGAATTTAATGTTTTTTCAACCATTATATAT
>NW_027113534.1:0-22956 GCF_000696795.3 Halyomorpha halys
GCAAAATGGTTCTCTCTAAAGTACCTATAATTATGTCTATTTCAAATAATATGAACCATCCATCATTGTTAGTAGTAAGAAGAAATGGATAAATACAAAGTATAAAACAACTTGATAATTAATTAAAGGAGGAAGAAGAAGATATGTTTTCTCTGGCTGAAAACAACTTTCGGAATTTGAATGTAAGAAAAAAAATAGTAATACAAGCTGTTTCAGGATCAAGTGGCCACACTGAAAATATGAATCAAGAACCTCAAAACAAGAATAAAATTTCCTCTGAAGGTATGTCCGCAAACGCTTTATTTAAGAGATATTCACACCTAAAGATTTTCATTGTTATGAATTATTTAGGTTATATGAAATAAATAAAACTTATTTATTTGTTCCAACTACTTTATTAATTAAAGGTAAACATTAAATTCTTCTTAAATGTTGTTCAAAGTAATTTCCTTGAGCATTAAGACAGGCTCGGCATCTTTCTTCAACAGCAGCAGTGGCAGAACGGCACTGGATATGTTTTATTGTTTCACAAGATTCAATTATCCTTCTTCATAAGGAATTAAGATCATTGACCGGCCTTACATAGACTTTCTGTTTAATGTCACCCCAAACAAAAAAATCCAGTGGTGTCAGGCCTGGAGAACGTGCAGGCCAAGCCACTGGTCCTGCAGAGCCAATCCATTGACTGGGATGTTTAACATTAAGCCATTGGGGACCTCTTCCGTAATGTGCAGGACAACCATCTAACTGAAGTCACATGTCCCTTCTCAGTTGTAGTGGAATATTTTCAACCAAATCATAGTAATCATTATTAAGAAATTCCAGAAATGTGCCCACATTGAGTCGAGGCAGTAAGAAATGTGGACCTATTAAAATATTGTCTATTATCCCCAACCACACATTGCACTGAAACTGGTGCTAAAAATGATGCTTATGAATTGCATGGGGATTTTCCAGCGACGAGAGGTGATTATTTTTCTGATTGAAGATACCTCTTCTTGTGAAGGTAACTTCATTTGTCCAGAAAATGTTTCCTAAAAATTGAGGATTATGTAGTGTCGGATTTAAGTAATCCGAATTTTTCGGCTCTTTTATTAAATTTGTATAAAGTCGGGGTCGGGGGTCTCATTTTCTGATGCCCCCTTTTGCCACAGACACCGGAAGACCCTGAATACGCCGCGACTGCAATGCCGCCCCAGCGTAAGTACCATGCAAGCTAGGGACCTGGCCTGCCCCTACCATCACGCCAGAGTCCAGGACTTGCTGGGCAGCCACCAATTGAAGCGGCTAGGAGATGTCACCAGATAAGCACATAATTTCTATTACCCATGAGACCACCCAAATTTATTCTGATATTATCTCATATAATCAAACTGATTTCTGAACTAACTCACTAACCATGATTGCCCCTCCAGGGATTAACACTTTTAAACTAGAGAGAAATATATGCATATTCTTTTTTGAATGAAAGGTCTCACATTTTCAACTTCCCCTTTTCCACACTAATTTATTATAGTTTTAAAATACACTTGGGATACCTGAAGTATAGCACAAGCAGGTCCCCATGTAAACACGTAGTATTAGTGAATTATGTAAGTACCAATCTGAAAAATGTCTTCTTTGCCGAAAATCTTGCAGTAATAAATTTTGTACCCATTGATAATGACATGGGTGAAGTCCATCTGCAATGAGAGTTCTCCATACTGTAGTTGGTATAATATTTAATTCTACTTTAGCTCGTTGTACCCTGCCAGATGGATTATTATCAAAATATTGTAATATGGTTGCACTCCTTTCTTCATTTCATAAAGGGGAAAAATAACATCAGCACATGGTACTATAGCAAATGTACCAATTACTGTAAGAGAAAACGTGGAGCTAAAGAGAGACTTGTTTGGTAATCTTCCATTCGGAAATTGCCTGGCATATTCACGAAAGGCAGCATTTGCATTAGCATTGCAAAAACTGTACACAAACATTATATCGGCATATTCACCATTAGTATAAATTGAAGGCATAATCATGAGTACCGCTGAGTGCAAAAGAATTATTTCCCTCGGTATTTCTACAAATATATTTGGTTTCATCCTCATTTATAATTTTAATATTTAGAAAAATATGGTTAATTATATATATAATGTAATTATCTTGTGTATTTCATCATTATTGTGTTATTTACTTTGTTTTATACAATAATTTTTGAGTTTTTAAATTACAGATATTTTGACAAAAACTATTAATAATGTAAAAGTCTAGATGCTAATGCTATTAGAATGGGTTCAATATTTTTGATAAAGGTTCTCCAATAGTCTCAAATTTTCAGGCACAAGTTTATCTTTCTTCTGAATCACTCAATTATTGGATGACTAATAATTTATTTTTATTTTCCTAAAAAACTATTGTCATATTGTTTAAATTAATACTGCAGTTTACTACTACAGAACTGTTAATTGTTGCTGTAACAGATGTAATTAATCTATGTGTTACAGCATCTAAACCACAACTGACTTACAAGTTTATTCAGCAAACTGTACAACCAGGTCCAGTAATGTCACTAAAATGTATAGCCATTGGAAATCCTACACCCCAGATAACATGGACTATTGATGGTTTTACTCTTCCAATGAATGAAAGGTATTAATTTCTTCTTTTTTTTTTTACTAAACAAATTTTTTGTGATCTGCATGTTGTTAGGTTTAATTGAAGGCATTTGAGGAAGAGGATTCCTTCATAAATCATCATGCTGAGAAGTCAACCAATTTCATTTATCATGAAACTTGAAACTACTTTTGCTAACAGAAAATTATAATGATTGATGATTTATCCTATTTTTATAAAATGAGATATTTAATGAAATAATATACTTCTTAATAATAATATAGAAAATATGTTTCAAATGGGACTCCTATCAGAGTGAAGTCAAATGTAATCTGTAATTTTACTGAATTTTTGTTAATTTTAAATATTCCATTGTTGAATTAAGTTTTTTTTTATTTTAACAGATATCTTATTGGTCAATATGTTACACTGAATGGAGATGTAGTAAGTCATGTAAATATTAGCAATGTTCGTGTAGAGGATGGTGGAATTTACCAATGTAAAGCATCTAATAAAGTTGGTGAAACTTCCCATAGTGCAGAAATGAGAGTTTATGGTAACTATTTTTAAAAATATCTTTTCTTAATATTATAGTACATCATATGTAAGTTGTGCTATCTTAAATAAAAATAATATTTCAAACAAGCTATTCCTTAAAATTTGTTATATAGATTCTATACAGCTGTCGAGGTTGTCTGAGTCTTAGGTGGTTCTCCAGCCTGGTGTCCACTTTACAGAAGGCCCTCGACAAGGCGTATTCATTATAAGTTAGGAACGGCCGTGCCAGAGGATGAGCCCTGGACACTGACGTAGTTAGAGGAGGTCTAGGTGAGAGTCTGAGGTATAGTAACAGTTCTAGTTGCCGAGATACAGCGGACGGACTAGTAAGCTGATAAGGCTAGGTGCACCTCTAGTTGCCGAGATAAGGCGGACGGATTAGAGCTGGGGAGAGACGGGAAATTACACTGGTTGCCGAGATGAAGCGGACGGACCAATGTAACCGTTAAGGATTAGGTTACAATCTTAGTTGCCGAGATGAAGCGGACGGACTAAGATTGCTGGAGAAAAGGAGAGGAAATAGGCCATCATCTTGGGTGTGCGTACAGATAAACAACTGTTGTGAGAATAGATTGGCAATGAACTTCTCTATCTCATGTAGAGTGTACGTACGGCACCAGTGTTATGGCTAGGCTTGGGAAGGAGATGGAACAAAGATCAAATTGGGGGTTTAGAGCCCCTTTATTTATAGGCCTAGTCCATGCGGCTGTGACCGAGAAGCGGTCGGTACACGTCTGCTTGAGATAGTATCGTGCATTGTTTTGGTACCGTTTATTAATCATTCTATTGACATTGTTAAGTATTAGGTACAGACATTAATAATATATAAAAATGACAATATGTTTTTCCATATAATGCAATATGTACATTTGAGAACTTCGGTGAGGCTCGAGGTGCAGCGCTCTGGTGAGTTGTGATGAAACCGCTTGCTCCCTATCGCTACACAGCGTTCAATGAGTTTTCATATTTAGATTATTTTTCTTCTGACTATTCAAAATTTGTTTTATTAAAAATATAAAAAAGACTTTTCTTTCATGATGTTTTTAGAAGAATAATTTAATATTCTTGGAGTTTTAATAAACCTATATCGATTGTTTATCCCAAAAAGTATAAGTGAATTTTTTTTTTTTTTGCAAGTTTAAATGTGACCCAAAGGAATGTTGTTTTACTAACCGTTAATAAACGTTTTAAAAAATCTGGTGATAATAATAATGTATGTGAATAAATTTTATAATTGAAACAAATGTGCTGGCAACTTTATAAATATGTAATTCTGTATATATAATTAATGTTATAATGTAACCATTTTTTTCTCAGATGGAATACTTTTCTCTCCTAACAATGCTCCTTTTATTTTCCATAACTAAACTAGTTTAGTTGGTAGTTTTATAATTAACAGTACAGAATTAATGGAAGGATAAGATGGTCCAGTTGGTAGGGATGGAATATCGATATTAATATTATCAAAATTTCAATATTTTTGACTAATAATATTGGAAACTCGATATTTCCCTTCGATATTAACATTTTAAAAAGATCTCCCCAAATTTATTTAAAAACATATATACGGATTACACAGATGATCAGACAAACTATCATAGGTAATTTGCTCTCTAAAAATGATCACATATTCCAGAACTAGATATGAACTATTTTTTAAAGCATAAAAGAATTCAATAAATACCAATAACATCGAAAAATATTCAGCCAATAATATTTAATCCAAATATCGATATTGTAGATGTTAAAAGATTATGATATTTAAAGGAAATATTACAATGTTTCCAACATCCATCATTATATCAAACTTTGCCATCGATATTCCAAGAATATCCAATCCAAACTTCAACTCTCTCAAACTGAAACAAAATTGATATTCAAGAAAATATTTGCAGTTTAAATGATGTCCTCAAAATCCAATTATTTCAATATTTGAAGGAAATATTCACTGATCATTCTGATATCCCTAATTGATATCGATATTACCACTTAGCCAGCATAATCCAACTCTAATAACGACATCCTCAATATCAAATGATTTAATATTTTAAGAAATTATTTAAATTCATTCTGATAATCCTTATTGATATCAATATAAACCTTTGGCAATGATATCCCAAGATATGTAATAAAATATCAATATTCCGTTATTAAATTATATTCAGATATTGCATATCAGTATCTACAATCGATATCATTATTCCAATAGAATCCAATTTAATTAAGGAAATCCTTAACATCAAAACATATTTATATTTCAAGAAAATATTTAGTTTATTTTAACTAACCTTATTGATATTGTCGAGGCGGCTCTCCATCCTGATATCCACTATACAGAAGGCCCTCGAAAAGGTGTATTCAATAGTAAGTAAGGAAGAAAGGAACGGCCGTGTCAGGGGATGAACCCTGGACACTGACGTAGGTAGAGGAGGTCTTGGTAGGAGAGAGTCTGAGGTAGGGTAACATTTATAGTTGCCGAGATGAAGCGGACGGACCAGAACTGTCATGATAGGATGCAGCTTACTAGTTGCCGAGATGAAGCGGACGGACCAAAACTGGCATGATAGGATGCAGCTTACTAGTTGCCGAGATGAAGCGGACGGACTAGAACTTTCAAGATAGGAGCCAGCTTACTAGTTGCCGAGATGAAGCGGGCGGACTAGTAAGCTGATAAGGCTAGGTGCACCTCTAGTTGCCGAGATAAGGCGGACGGATTAGAGCTGGGGAGAGATGGGATCAACTACATCGGTTGCCGAGATGAAGCGGACGGACCAGTGTAGCCGCTAAGGATTAGGTTACAATTTTGGTTGCCGAAATGAAGCGTACGGACTAAGATTGCTGGAGAAAAGGAGAGGAGGTAGGCCATCATTTTGGGTAAGCGTACAAAAAAAAAAAAACAACTCGTGAGAATACGATTGGCAATGTTTCATTTTTTTTTTTTTTTTCAGAACCCCTTTTAATCTGAAACAGCATGATATTAATAGATACATATGGAGTATAATGGACAGATTTTACTCCTTTTACTGTAGCAGGGCTACATTTTAAGGAGGATGTGTAGTGATAAGATGGGCGGAAGTGGAGTACATGGAAGTGAGTCAAAAGTGTTGGGGCACACTTGATGGTTGTGAAGACACTATAACTAATCACTACAACTAAAACTAAAAAACTAAGGTTCAAAAATTGTCTATTGCACTGTTGGTGTTTGGCCACAGGTGGCACTGTTGCCATCTGATTGGAGGTGTAGCGGGCGATAGTGTATTGAATAGCGGGTTGATGTTTACCTTCAGCGAGTCGAAGAACTTGATGTGCCTCCGTTGTATAAACTCGGGTACAGTCGGTAGGTCGAAGATCTCGTGAAGTTGAGGTGGTTTCGTCTTACTCAGTGATTTAGACCTCACTATTTTCCGCAGCACAGTGTCCTGAAACTGTTGAAGATGGCGCTGTGTTCCGTCCTGGAGGTGAGTGAAGAGCGGCGCACCGTATAGGAGAGCCGGACGTAGTATACTCTTATAAATTTGTAATTTTAAACGGAGTGAGAGAGCAAGTGACAGTAGTAGGTGATGGAGGCGGTAGGTTTTTCTTCTTACTTGTTTTACTTTATGGTAGATTTGAGTGGATAGAGTAAGGTGGTGGTTTAGTTTGATTCCTAGGAATATGATTGAGTTAGATGGCGCTAGTGCGGTGTTCCCCACTCGTAAGGAGCGAGGCAATCTGGACTTCTTCCCCTTCTGCAGAGCAAATACCACACAATCGGGTTTGGTTTGGGTTTACAGTTATATTGATGTTCATTAGTTTCATTGTGATATCTTCACATACACTTTCGGCGTGGCCCAGAGCTGTAGCGGCATTGATACTGCTGATATAGATGGCAATATCGTCTGCATATGCTGCGATAGTCGCTTTGCTGTAATTGTGTCCAACAGTGTCCGCCGTGTAGATGGAAAAGAGTACCGGGGATAAGACTGATCCTTGAGGAACACTACATGTGAGAGATAAAGTTCGAGAGAAATCGTCGCAAACTCGTAAAGCTAGAGTCTGTTCTTTTAGAAATGACAGAATAATACTATAGAGCTGTTCTGGACACTCGAGGTCCGCGAGCTTATGGCATAACATGCCGTGAGACACGGAGTCGAATGCTTTCGTACAGTCAATAGAAATCATAGCTGTCGCTGCATTTTTGTTGAGGTCTCTACACACCTCTGTTTAAAGTTTCATAAGATGGTATTCTGTACTGAGGTGTGCTTGAAAGCCGGTTTGTTCGAAGGGGATAACTGAGTTATCCTTGTGATACGATGGGACTGCCTGGTGAGGAGCAGGTCCAGCGTGGAAGTTGAGCCGTTTCCAACATGACGAAATGTATGTGTGTCCGGGTGGACCGCCGTGAACGCAGTTTTTGCCAGTTGTTTCCCTGCCCCGTTTGTGGAAGTGTTGTGCCAAAGACTGTGGTGGGCGTTGACGTCCCCCACCAGCCAATGATTTCGTTTTCGTCCGCACAGTTCGAGGAATTGCCGTAGCTCACGTAGTGATGCGCGCGGTCAGCGGTAGAAGCCTGTGATGATGGTAGGCTGCCGTATGAGGACCTGTATCGTGAGGTGGCTGATCTTTATGTCATTGGTTACCAGTGGCGCTGGCATTTGCTTCCACTGGATACCATGACGAACCGCTATGAGCACATCCCCTTGTGGATCGCTATCAGTGGTGATCACGGTGTATCCTCGAATGTGCGGTGGCGTCCCTGTAGTCTCGTGTCTGTAAGGATTACTATGGATGGATTCACTTGGGCCAATAACACTTCCACTTCTTCTATTTTGTTGTTTAGTCCATTACAGTTGAAATTGATCAGTGTAAACCTGCTCATGATTTAATGAAGTGGCTGGTCAGAGTTTGCATCATGGCTGCCATTTGGCCCATTAATTGTGAGATCGTGTGGGTGAACTGTTCGAGCCACGGAGGGATCTCGGAAATAAGCTGCGGTGGAGGAACTGGGTGTGGGGGTGTCAGTGATGATTCCTGTCCTGGTGTCGGTGTCGGATTGGTCCAAGCTGGTCTTGAAGGAGGTGTTGGGCGTGGTGGTGGTGGGGCAGACCCTCTGATTGGCTCGCTGCTGGTCCTGTTGGAGTAGGCCTTTCTCCGTTCTGCGGGTTACTATGGTGAGGGCCTGCAGGCGCCGTCCTAGTCCCTTTTGTTTTTAGTATCGCCTCCGCGTACATTGTGAGTTTTTCACAGCCCCGGTATGAGGCAACGTGCTCCAAATCACAATTGTTACATTGGGGGGCCTTGTCGGGGGCAATTTTGAATTAGGTGCGGTCCCGCGCCTTTGACACAGGCCACAGGGTGTTCACAATAGTTTTTACTCTGACCAAATTGTTGGCATTTGTGGCATTAGATAAGATCTTTCCGTTGTCTGTATTTTTCAACGTGGAAGAGGATTTGATTAACATGTCTGACGTTTCGTATGTTTTCGATAGTTACCTCATGGGGTGACCACTATCGGGGGTAAGGGGGTCTTGCTTCCGTCTCGGTGTGTCTTCATCAGACGCCTCACATCTATAGGTCTGACAGGGCCAAGTGCCGCCTTCACATTATCTATTGTTTCCTGGACATCCAGGTTTTTAATAATGAATTTGTTGGGCGGTTTCTGACTCCCACGCTCTGGGAAAGTGTGGAAGGGGACTTTCAGTTCATGAAGCCCCCGTTTCAGTGTGGGAATATCTTTGTACAAATACCCTAATTTCTTGGTTGGTGCGGCGTAAGAAATTTTTTTTTAAATTGATCGCAAATAAATAATCGCGAATAGGATTTAAAGGTAGATTACCTGGGATTACGAAGGGGGCAATCCTTTTTGGCTTTCCTCTAGTGGTGACAGTTGGGGTTGATGACGCTGTTGTGTTGTCCTGCTCCGCGACTCCGTTGAAATTGTTGTTTGTGGGTATCTCAGTTACAGATTTGCTCCCAGCTTGGCCGCTCCGCGCGACTTTTTTAGGGTTCGGGAACTCTTGTTCTCCTTGGTCCGGTCTGTCGTGTTTCGTTGTTCTTACACAAGAAGGAGATGAAAGATCGCCGTCCATAGCTTCCGCCATCTCTACGCACTTTCACTAGCACACAGTTAATATAAATAATAAAAACACAGCACTCTTTGTTCTCAGGAAACGAGCCTAAGAACAAAGAAAAAGTCAAACAAGACAAAGGGACAAAGCCCTTTGTTCTCAGGAGAGCCGGTAAAACGTGACGTCACAGCTAACTAAAGAGAGCGACACGCACTGTCTCACGAATAACACTGCACTTCCGTGAATTGGGGATCTATAGTCCCTTATTTATATACCTAGTCCATGTGGCTGTGACCGAGAAGCGGTCAGTACATGTCTGCTTGAGATAGTTTGGTGCATTGTTTTGGTATCGTTTATTAATCACTCTATTGATATTGTTAAGTGTAATGTACATAGATTAATAATATATACAAATCACAATATGTCTTTTACAAGATTAAGTAATTTGTAAATTTATCTTCTGTGAGGCTCGAGGTGCAGAGCTGTGTTGGGTAGTGGTTGCACCTCATGCTCCTTCTCGCCCCACACGCTACAATATCGATATTCAACTTTCTCAATAATAATTAAATATTTGTATATTTAAATATATATTATAGTAAAATATTTGCATTATATTCATTCGAAATATCAATATTTTCAGTAGTGAAGGATATCGAAATTCAAGAATAGTTTTACACTAAAATATTCGCAGTTAATAGTGGAATTCCATACGATATCAACAACTGGCAACAATATTCAAGAAATATTTAATCGATGTTTTATTTGTGCAATATTTCAAAATATTGAGCAAAGTTTTAGTATAAAATAAAATAATTTCCATTTTTCATGTCAATATTGACATATGATATCAATATCTTCAATATGAAAACATTTGAATATTGCAAAAAAAATATTTATTGTTCATACTGATATTTCTGATTGATAAAGATATCAAACTTTGGGATCGATATTCTAATAATATTTAATCAAAATATTGATATTTCATTAGTGAAGAATAATGAAATTTTAAGGAAAGTCATACAATAAAATATTTAAATTTTATTCGGATATTTCATGTTGATATCTATATTTTACATTCATATTAATATCAATATGGCATAAAAATAACAAAGAAATTTTGAAGACAGATTTAATATAATAGGTTTGATTATTATACCATAGATTTTTTCAATAATGGAGTTACAAGAATGAATTAATATTTGGTATTATAATTACGTATTTGTAAAAAAAGTATTTAGAAGAATTTAATTGTTATTTTCTACACACAGTTCATTAAATAGTTACAAAGAGAGAATGTTATTCCTTCAAAAAAGATATAAGTATTAAAATTTATTAAGGAATTAATAAATATATTAAATTCATTTAAAATAGTTAATTAAGAACTTTCAATTTTAAAAGGTTAGTATACTTTACTTTAGTTTAAAGGTTCAAGGTCACCATTAAAGGGAAATGTAGTGTCAACATGATTTTGGAGATAGTTGTGAAATTTTGTATTCTGTTAATTGATAAAAATCAATTACATATTTTCTCTTTTGATAAAGCAAAAAGAGTTCTATCGATAAAAAATCAAGATGTTAGAAAATAATTACATCATTTATGTAAACAGTGCTGATAAATACAAATATCCGATTTGTCAACTATTATATTCAATACAAGGTACAGAAGAGACTGACTATGGTAGTATACCTATATAATAATAAAATAAATATTTTAAATTCAATGTCATATTCTGTACCTTATATAATGGTTTCTGTGTTGATTTAAATTACTCTGGAATTGTTACTTATCAAATCATCCAGAAGTTTTGAAAAATATTACCCATCTCCTTAGATTTCGGTAAAATTGTATGCCATATCCTTTCATGAATATCAAGTTGCATCTCAAATTTTATTGTTCTCTCTCAACTTGTTTTACTTTAGAGGACAGAATTTTTATATCCTCGGAGCTCTTGGATAAATATGCATGTCAAAAAGAAAAAAACATTGTATTATTGTTATTTACCTACCAAATCGTATAAAACTTTCGGTAACAATAACAAAAATTATCCATATAGTCTCAACCTTCTTTATTAAAACATGTTACATGTCCAACGTTTCAGTCGATCTGGCCATTATTAAGGACAATCTTAATTTTAGTATCACAGCCTCACCTTGATTTACTGAAATTTTCCGGTTAGTATGCCCAAGTTAATTTAACACAGTTAAAATAAATCTGTTTGTCACTATAACATTTATTACTAATTTTTATCATTCACAATTTCCGTATTTCATTATCATTGGCTTATCACAACACTATTAAATAGTGTTGCAATAGTAATGCAGTGCTTTAGAAAAAAAAAACCAAGCATAAACTAAAGATACGATGGTAATCAGTTTTTCAATTGTAGTTTTAAGGATAATTTCTACCACTTAAAATGGGCAATACTTTTTACCTGATTTATACTGTTCGACATTCAAACAAATTTTTAAATTAAAGAAAATGATCATGATATTAAAGTAATTTGGCCTTTTTAGAATATTTGATGAGTATTTAAAAAAAATATTGAATATTCTTAAAATTACTAATTAATAACCTTATTACTGCAGTATCTTTTTTGGTTTATGATAATTTTTCTACTTTATGTTACCTACAGAGTATCCATCCTGGGATTGATATATCCTGACATGTTCACCGTTCTTATTTCTACAATTTTGATTAGCTTTTTGCTGGGCCTACTTATTGGTGTATGTTTTCTTTAATTGTTAATTTTCTAACATTCTATAATGCACCCAACTTTTAATGGGACAGGGTCATTTTTCTGATTCTACATCACATTTTAAGATAAATTCATATTGGACACTTGTTTTGATCCGATTCGTCTTGATAGTGTAAAGTGGCAAAAACTACTAACAGTTTTCAATGATTTCCAGGAAATGGTGAGAAAAAATCGAAAACAGTTAAAGAACAAAATTGTTCCAGAATTCAATCTTATGAAAGAATCTGTTAGTATAATATAAATTTCATCGTCCTGCTGAGTAGACCAAATTGGTCACGATGATAATGACGCCTTTATAATTATATGCCTCAGATATAATTAAGTCAGTCTGAATAAGGATGATTTAACTGGAGAATTTAGAAGGCTATACAATGCTGAATTGTGTGAATTGCACCTGATAAACAAAACTGAGGTGATAGCATTGCAGAGAATAAAATGGAAATGTAAAGTTAAAGTAATAAATGAATTCATAAAACATTAATAACTACTGAGCAAACTGGTAGACATCTGGAATGCAGACCGAAACATAGGAGGGAGGATTGTATTAAGGCTAATGTTGCGGATTTGGGTTCAGACAATGATTATTGGACAGATTTGTGTAGACAGCAATTAGTGGTATTGAAATCAAATCTTCAGGTTATTATTATTGTTATAAATGAAAATGTTAGAACATTTCAGAAATATTTGTTTCTTTATGTAGCACCTAGAATGAGAGAAATTGCCAAGAGGACACTTGTGATGATTGTAAAGTTGGAAGACATTTGTAGAACATCATTGTTAACTTCAAAAAAATCTGAAGATACTACAACTTTTACTACAATGTTTTGAAATTTAAAAAAAAATCTGGTATTGAGTTGTGAAATAACAATTTATAAAGTAGTGAAAACTTACAGTTTAGCATATAAATCTTCGTTTGTTTGGTAATAATGAGTTAAATGTTTATAGTTATCTTTTTAAGTCATAATTTTATTTTTAGTATTCATTTATTTATGTACGTATATATGGTGTCGATGTTTATATGTGTTCCAATTACATTTACTAAATTACTTGTTCAATTGTATATCATGGTATCATGGATAGAAAATTAGTATTTTCTTGTGGAATGTTTTTAAGTTATCCTGATAATCAAGTGTTAATTTGAACATAATATAAAATAATTTTATGATAAATTCTTATTCAGGTGCTCCTTATATCAGGAAGACACCAAACATTTCTGCAGTTGCTGGCGAGCCACTTTATTTACCTTGCCCCATAGCTGGATATCCCATAGATCTCATCACTTGGGAAAAAGGTAGTTTAAAAAAAATATTAATTATAATTCAGAAAATAATAACATTAACAATTGTTCAATGAATCAGATTATTGTGGTAAATTAGAAACTGTTACTCTAATTAGCTGCTATGATATATTAATGACAATGTAATATTTATTTTCTTTAATGAGCTAAACCATTTTTTATGTTAGCTGACTTGAACCACTTTTTTTACCTAATATCCCTAATTTAATCTCATGCAGTCAATTATGAAGATTATTCATTTAAAAATGAATGTTGACCCAAAATCATAGCAGTGATACATATTATAATTTTAGATGGAAGGAAATTACCATTTAATCGAAATCAAAGAATTTTTCCTAATGGTACTCTTTACATTGTAAATGTGGGAAGAGACCAAGATAAAGGTACTTACCGATGTTCAGCACAAAATAAGCAAGGCAAAGCAACTTCTCAAAATATTGTGATTTCAGTTATAGGTAAGTTCAATTAATAAATTATTGCTAATTTTGGAAGCAAATGCTAAAAATATTGGCATTATTATTTATTATTATTATTCGGTTTTTCTCGCTATTGCGGGTTGAATATATGAGGTGGGGGACCTTGAAGTCCAATCACCTTCATATTTTGTTTATTTATTTATTTTATCTTTTCAAATACTTAAAACCTTTCGCACTATACGTGCTGTGTTTAAGAGAACCGACTGTTGAGCCTCTCTTAGTACATCAACAGGCACTCCCAAAGCATTCACGCCTACCACTGTCAATTTTGGTACGAGGCCATTGGTGGATATTATGATTGGAGTTGTGGTAACTCCATCCAAATGATACAGTTCCTTCAATTCAATCGCCAATTCCTGATATTTCCTTAGTTTTTCTCCCACAGTAGAGGTTATATTATTATTGTTTGGGATTCCGCAATCAATAAGTTCCGCTTTCTTTTTTCTTAGATCAATAAGGAGGATATCGGGTTTATTATGGCGTAGTGGGTAATTGTTTCCATCAGCTCCCCCAAAATGGCGGAAGCCCATTTTTTCCGAACGTGAGCATACTGCCGGTCCCGAACGGAGCCGAGAGTCTCCGGAGGTGACCGATTCCCAGCTGCTCGTTTGAAAAATAAATTCCCGCAACTTCGATAGGGATTTTTTCCCACTAGAGGGAATTTCTACTGGGAAATGGTAGAAGTGAAATCCTCCACTACCTTCCCGCCGCTCCCCTACTATTCAACTTCCTTCCTGTGTTATTTGTTCTTATCTGTAATTAAGAACTTTTTTGTGAGTACTTATATGAATAAGATATTTATTTAATAGTCTGTCTGACTAGAATAGTAAGGTTCTCTTGAGCTGTAATTTAATAAGAATAAGGTATTTATTTTATAGTTTGTCTGAATATAATAGTAAGATTCTCTTGAGCTGTGATTTAATAAAAATAAGATATTTATTTTATAGTTTGTCTGAATATAATAGTAAGGTTCTCTTGAGCTGTAAATTAATGAGAATAAGATATATATTTAAGAGTTTGTCTGAATATAATAGTAAGGTTCTCTTGAGCTGTAAGTAAATAAGATTAAGATAATTGTTTAATAGTTAATCTGACTGGAATAATAAGGTTCTCTTGAGCTGTAATTGAAATTTTTTACAACATAGTTACAACTTACTTTACTAAATCGTGAGATACTTTTTTTTTTTATCTTTTCATTTATACCCACACCTGCCAAATACAAAATTGACAATAAGCGGACTGTCTGATTGTTATATTAATTAAACAAATAGCATATTAGTGCACCCCTTGCCATCTTCACTTCTTATATATCATAGAGGGTCAACAATCTTCTCATAATTTTACATTTTATATTTCTTAAAGAGGGAATATGTATTAGGTTTAAAGGGTAAAACTGTATTTATATATGTAAATAAATAATGGGGAAAACCATCAACTATTCCTTTATTTAAACAATTACATGTCTACTACAATCAACATATTGTACAAGTTCTGACAATTATTTAAACAAACAATCCTTTAAATTAAATCTAGTTATTAATTAGAGACATCATATTAAAAACATACAAGACTTAGACAACAAAATTGAGTATGTCAGTTTCTATAGCCAAAACAAAACTTATTGACTTTTAATTCAACAATATATCACAAATTTGTACTTCATTAATTCTTTTGACACAATTATCGCCTTTGAATTCATAGCCTACTGATGATATTTATTCATTCACTGTACAAATATATGGAGGAAGGTGGCGTGAAGGAAGGGTGAGTTAGATACCCTTCTCATGATGGTTGAGTTTGAAATCGGGAATGGAAATATGTAGGTTATATAACAATAGATATTCTATATTGGAAAATTATTGAACACAAATGTTAACTGCCTTAGCACTACAAAGTATTAACTCAGGTCCTTATTATTACTAAGGAGTTAATATCGACATACTATTACTAACCAAATAATATTAAAATTCTTACCTATTAATTGCAATAAGGATCAAATTGCCTACCAACCTCCATCGAGAATTGATGGAAGCGGGAGTTTAAATCGACCCTCGATTTCCAATAAAACTCAGCGAGGTATCCAGCATTGTCGTTTTTATTCCTTCCGAATTGTGGGATATTACAGCGTA
This sequence comes from Halyomorpha halys, assembly GCF_000696795.3. Lineage (NCBI taxonomy): Eukaryota > Metazoa > Arthropoda > Insecta > Hemiptera > Pentatomidae > Halyomorpha > Halyomorpha halys. Next base: position 15,861 of record NW_027113534.1, read on the forward strand.
CCTCATGCCACGTCCTCTCAATATTTTGGATATGAATTCTTTTATCATTCGGGTTTAAAAAATTAATACTATGATTTACTATCAGATGTTGATACTGTTGGTGGTGGATTAGATATATAATATCCTCTCCATAGGTCTGAAATGATGGTCTTCCATGAAGGAGTTAGCCAAGGAATCAGGAACTGTTTCAAAAAAACACCTCTTCCTCACTCTTTCAATCCCACCAAAGATCCATGATCCTTTGACTTCCATCCCCCGGTTGTTTTTCCGTTTTCCAAACTTCGCCTCATCAATTTCTACCACTACTCCTGGACGACTAATGGTGCCAACATCTGACATCACTAGTGAGTCTAGACAAATCTCCCGACAAAAATTTGACCAATCCACCACTGTTTTGGAGGAAAAGCCCAACATCGACATTATAATAGGTTGTCGAGGGTGAGGTAGAGTCGCCCATAAAGTTATAGAATGGCACACCTTTTTGAAGGAGAGTTGTGTTCGACTCAGCCATGTGCTAGTCTTCATACTTAGATAGTAATCACATTTAAGGAGAACAGTAACTTTTTATTACCTGAACCGTGCTCGGCCAAGATCTGTCACACATATTGCTCCACATCTAGGACAAATTTTGTCATTGTTGGCAGGTTTTTTCATAAATGAGAAATAGAAGGTGGTGGTGGATTTTCCCAGTAGAAATCCAGGCAATACGATGAAAAAAAAAAATTATCATGCTTTAAGACACTTAATATACAAAGTATTTTTGTTTTTATATAAAAACACATATAATTGTATAAAATATAATTCAATGGTATGATTAAACTTTAGCACCAAAGTGATTTCAACAACATGCTTGACATAATACTTGATCTTAATCAGGTAAATTTTCAATTTGAGATATTATTTTCCTCATCGGTTTCTCACCTCTCAAAAAAAAAAAAAACTTAATGCTATAATTAATATAGTAGAGAAGATGGTTGATTGACCGTAAAAAAAACTCAAATGGTCGTTCTATTTGATTTTTTTTTTTTACTGCACCCGGACAACATTCCTTTTATTTATAATTAATATATTTTATAATAATCAATTGATGATATTGGCTATGACAGATAACAATACTAAACATAAGATCTTCAAATTAAAATCAACTATAATGAAATTTATTACAAAAAGTAAAAATTTAGTTAGTTATAAGCTATATCCAAGCAAATGAACCTGGGAAGATTAAATACTTGGGTACTTCAGGGCTTCTTGTTGTGGAACCAATCCTTTTTTTATGTCTTATCAGGATCATCTTAACAAGACAATTATGCAAATTATTACAAAAATGGATTATAATTTATATTTGTATAAGTGGATACCTGATACTGCTAAGAAAAAAGAAAGGATGAGTGTCAGTATTGCAGAAAATGTTTTCCTCGTTCCATCATTACTCATCATGAAAAATTACAAGTGAAAAGAAGTATAACATTTAATTGTACATCCTGTAACAAAGGCTTTAGTGAAGCAGATGATTTCACAAATCATAGTTGTGAAGATATACAATATAGGATAATTTAAGACTAGACCAGATGATGAACAAACGGCCAAAATGTCTCCCAATCATTGAATAAATAAGTAAGAAGTATTAAGGATATTTTCTTGAAAAAAAAAAAATTATTACAAAATATTGAACCCTTAGACAAAAATTAAATGAGGAAGTTTCAATTTACTTTTGATTCATCAAGAAATTTCCAACTGTTTTGTAAAAATATTTTCTCTATTTCAAAATATGTCAATTATCAGTTATTTCTTTTTCTTTTTTATATATTTTTTTATGTTCCTCTCTTTCTCTTATCTTATATATTTGTATCTTCACTTAAACTGGTCTAATTAAGATATATATATTTTTTTCATTTTGCTTTCTGGGCGACTTATCGTTTAAATGAGCATATAGAATATTTCTGGAAATTTTTCAAAATCTCTAGAGATTTAGCTAATGGAGGTGAAATTTAGGTATTTTTTTAGTAATTTTAATTATCTTTCAAATGATAGTTATATATTATAACAATACCATAAAATGTATACTTTGCAAGCTATCCCAAATTTCAAGTTTTATTTTTTTCATAACATTAACAACATTGATGCTGTATACCAGCAGTCCCCAAACTTTTTTCACAGGACCCTTCTTGGGTCAAAACAATTTCACAACACTCTTACTAGGCTAAAGAATAATTTGAGGCACCCCTGTCAAAGTAAAAACAAATTGCACAATTAATTACCCTTAGAGCAATTGAATGAGTAGGAAAAGAAGAAGAGTGGAAATTAATTGTTGGAATGCACTGTATATTTGCTATTTTAATTTTTTTAATTCTTTTGGAAAAGTAGTATTCGTTTGCGGCACTCTCAGCATACACTTGGAGCACCTCAGAGTGCTGTGGCACCCAGTTTGAGGAATAGCTGGTATATTACTGCTGAATATAAAATGTTTAAGGGCTTAGGTTAAAGGAGAAGACTTTGTAAAGTAATTTTCACCTCCTGGTGATAATTTTTTTTTTTTTATAGATTTTCATTAAAAGTTTTCTGAAATCTAGCTTTCTTTACATTTTCCAAACCTCCCCTGTCTTAGCTTCCTTCTTATCTATGAATATTTTAAACCTATTAAACCAGAAGGGCCAAAATGTAATATTGTGACAATAACGTTCATTGTCCCACTTTTATTGTCTATTTTCTTGGAGTCAGTTCCCTTTGAATCTCGTAAAACTGAGCCAATGGTTAATGTAATAAAAATTTGGATTTAAAAGATTCAAGTTAAATTCAAATTAAGTTAAGCTACCAAATTAATCTATACATTCATTCACCCATCCTGCTGTTATTTTTTAAGTAGCTTGGACAGTAAAACTATACCCTTGAAATTGCCATACATTGTTCATTAGTCTTTACTGATTAATTAGTAATGAAATGAGACAAAATAGAAAATTTATTATTATGTGTAATTATTCCTTTACATGAGAAAAAACAAAATGTAATTTAAAATTAATTTTGAAAAGTGATTGTATAGTAAAACCACCATTGCTGTAATTGTGATAAGGTCCCTCCTAATGGTTCAGAAAGATGATGTTCACAGAATGCTAGATTATTCGAGAATGTTAGGTGTGTTATATTTTTAAATGCATATTCTTTAATTCCATAAATGATTTATTTGATATAAAAAATCATATATATTTTGTAATTATTTGGGTTACAATGTTGATTTTATGAATGAAAGTCGTGCCTGAGTGGATTGATAGTTGTGGTAAATCTTTCAGGTTTTAGTTAATCATAAATTGGTTATTTATGATATGAAAATTAGTGTTCAGTCACATTATAATGCACTATTTACTGAAGTAAAAAAATCAAAATCTTTTAAAATGTGTACATAGAAAATAACCTATAATAACCAATTTATGATGTGAAAATTATTATATTTTAAAATAAAAAAAATGAATAAATAAATATTTTGAATAAAAAGTTATATATTTTTTTTATTCAATGCTAAAAAACTGAATTATTTTCTACGTAAACATTTTAAAAGATTTTGATTTTTTTACTTCAGTAAATGGTCCATTATAATGTGACTGATCACTAATTTTCACATCATAAATAACCAATTTATGATTAACTAATACTAAAGTATTAGTAAATTTGGAATATATTGTGATGCATTAAAAAATTTACTTTGATTAATTATGAGTTATTTATAGTGTTAAAAATCGAATTGCCATTAGTGCTTACTATGGAGACATTATGTTGTAAATCTATAATGGGTGCTATCTATGTCTAGCTATCTATATATAAAAGAAAATATGAAAATAAGAAGGAAGCTAATGCAGGGGAGGTTTGGAAAATGTCAATAAAGCTAGATTTCAGAAAACTTTTAATGAAAATCTATAAAAAAAAAACAAAAAAAAAAACATTATTGCCAGGAGGTGAAAATTACTTCACAAAGTCTTCTCTTTTAACCTAAGCCCTTAAACATTTTATATTCAGCAGTAATATACCAGCTATTCCTCAAACTGGGTGCCACAGCACTTTGAGGTGCCCCAAGTGTATGCTGAGAGTGCTGCAAATAAATGCTACTTTTCCAAAATATTTAAAAAAATTAAAATAGCAAATATGCAGTGCATTCCAACAAATAATTTCTACTCTTCTTCTTTTCCTACACATTCAACTGCTATAAGGGTAATTAATTGTGCAATTTGTTTTTAGTTTGACAGGGGTGCCTCAAATTATTCTTTAGCCTAGTAAGAGTGTTGTGAAATTGTTTTAACCCAAGAAGGGTCCTGTGAAAAAAGTTTGGGGACTGCTGGTATACAGCATCAATGTTGTTAATGTTATGAAGAAAAGAAAACTTGAAATTTGGGATAGCTTGCAAAGTATACATTTTATGGTATTGTTATAATACATAACTATCATTTGAAAGATAATTTAACTAACTAAAAAAAATACCTAAATTTCACCTCTATTAGCTAAATCTCTAGAGATTTTGAAAAATTTCCAGAAACATTCTATATGCTCATTTAAACGATAAGTCGCCCATAAAGCAAAATGAAAAAAATATATATATCTTAATTAGTCCAGTTTAAGTGAAGATACAAATATATAAGATAAGAGGAACATAAAAAAGAAAAAGAAATAACTGATAATTGACATATTTTGAAATAGAGAAAATATTTTTACAAAACAGTCGGAAATTTCTTGAAAAAAAAAAGTAAATTGAAACTTCCTCATTTAATTTTTGTCTAAGGGTTCAATATTTTGTAATAATTTTTTTTTCAAGGAAATATCCTCAATACTTCTTACTTATTTATTCAATAATTGGGAGACATTTTGGCCGTTTGTTCATCACCTGGTCCAGTCTTAAATTATCCTACTAAATGTTAACTAATTATCCCAGTAAAACCAAGGAGGCATTTGCGGGCATGCGTGGAGCATTTGCTGGTCGTGTTTCAGAGAATTAGACAGTTCGGTTTAAAATTATCTTTGGAAAAATCGATCCTGGGGCAGGAAGAAATTAATTTTTTGGGGCACACCATTTCGCGACAGCGCTGCTAAAGATGCTAGTGCCTAGGGAGGTAAAAGGGATATGGAGACTCTCGGGAGCCCTAAACTATTATATCCGCTTCGTGCCTGAAATGGCGGACCATTTAGTACCTCTTAGTAACTTGCTGAAGAAGGGCAGGAAAATCGTCATCACTCTGACAATCGAAAACAACATATGGCGCTGTATGCAAGAGTTAAAGAAAGAATGGGTTCTCGCGTTTTCCGGATTGCAAACGCCTTTTACTATCACAACGGATGCGAGCGAGTACGCTCTGAGGGTGGAATTATCTCATGATAGTGAAAAGGGGGAACATCCGGTTGCATACGGCAGCAGACGGCTAACAGCGGCGGAGACGCGTTACAGTGCCCTTGAGAGAGAGCTGTTGGGGATATTGTGGGCGGTGGACCACTTCCGTCCCTACGTGCTCGGTAGGAGATTCCGGTCCATACAGATCACCGTCCTTTCCAATGGTTTGGGAAGTTGAAGGAGTCGTCGGCGAGAGTAACTCGATGGAAGAAGCTCCTGAGCCAATATAATGTGGAGAATATATATAAGCCAGGTAGGGAGAGCTTGTTGCTGACTGGTTATCAAGAGCAATCACGGTAAATGCGATAGAGGAGGACCAAGGGAAACCATCGGAAGGTATTCAGCAATTTTTGAGGGAATGGACACCGGAAGAAGAAGAGGTCCAGGATGTGGCAGAACGGGAAGAAGTGATGGGAGTTCGGAAGGGGACATGCTTTTAATTTTATTCTTGAAGCGTTCATTTTCTTTATATATTTTATTTCTGGAAGTGTTTATTATTTTTGTTTAATATATATTATTCTAGCGTTTTCTGTGTGGTGGTAACACACAGGTGGTAATTCAGTATTAATAGTAGAAATTACAGTGATACTGTGGTGTGCAGTGGAAATTTGAGAAGTGCCTTTTGGGTATTTATTTATTTTATTTTATTTTTGTTGTGTTTATTGTTAAAATTATTCTGAGCCGAGTTTATTTTAGTTTTGTAAATATGAGAAAACTTTTTTTTTGTTTTTGGTTGTGTTTGTATTGAATTTGATAATCATTTTTTTAAAATTATAAGAAGATGGTCAGGGTTGCGGTCAAAAAAAGAACAAATAATTTATAACTATTTGAATGTTCGACGGCTTCATCAGCGCTAAAAAGATACAAACAAAACTGAGAATATTACTACAATAAGGTAATTTAAGCTAGGATAAATATTATGTAAAAATAAAGAGATAAGAAATCACATATAAATAAAAGGAAGGAAGACATAAAATAGTATCAATATAAAATAAACTTAAATTAACAATTGAAAAAAGAAGAAGAAAGTAGAGGTTAAATAAACGTCTTGAAATAGTAAATATAAATAAAAGGAAGGAAGACATAAAATAGTATCAATATAAAATAAACTTAAATTAACAATTGAAAAAAGAAGAAGAAAGTAGAGGTTAAATAAACGTCTTGAAATAGTAAATATAAATAAAAATAGCAATAATGATATTAAATGAGCAAAAAACAAATCAGAGAATATAAAAAGTCTTCCTTCCTTTTATTAATATGTAATTTCTTATCACTTTATTTTTACATAATATTTATCCTAGCTTAACTTATCTTATTGTTGTAATATTCTCAGTTGTTTTTTTGTATCTTTTTATCCCTGATGAAGGCCTACAAAGTGGGGTGACACATCGGACATTAAAATGGTTATAAACTATTTGTTCTTCTTTTGAACGCAACCCTGACCATCTTCTTATATTTAAATTTTTACGGTCAACTATATATACATATATAAAATTTTTTTAAGTTTACGAGGACTGCTCATATATATATGTATATAAGTTACGGTATGAGTCAGCTGTTATTTCGATGTCAGCTGACTGAGGGGATCAGATGATCGAGAGTGTATAAGAGATGTAGTGAACACAATAAAGTTAGTGTTTTACAGCAGTTCAAGCGTGTTAGATCTTATTCCTTCTTCTCTTTTTTGACATTTTGCTTTCGCCAATACTTAACTGGTGCCGAAACCCGGGA
>NW_027113534.1:23006-33715 GCF_000696795.3 Halyomorpha halys
TTCGTTTTTTTGGTTCTTTAATACTCTCTATTGTTACTATATTATGCTCTTTAATTGTAATCACCCTGAATGGCCCCTCATACCTTTGCGGCTCCTTACCCCTGTTAGAGATCACTCTACGGTAAACAACTGTCCCAATACCAATTTTCCCCACAATGTCACGTACACCCCCGTTATGTCGCGCCACGCGTTTGGGTTTCTCCTTTTCGATTCTATCTCTCCTTAAACCTTGTCCCACGTTTTTTTCAGTGCCACCCCGTTACCAACGATCACCTCTCCGTCGATCACCGTGTTAATATAATGGCGTTTGCGCCCTCCAAGTCCGAACAGAATTTTGAATGGAGCGGATCCCGTTACCGTATGCACGGAGTGGTTATAGGCTGCTATAGCTCTTATCATAGCCTCGTCTGGTTCCAGGCCCTTATCTAGCTGGTACACCCGCAAGTGATCGCTTAACGTACCGTGGAGCCTTTCTATGGTCTTCCCCTGGTGTTATTCCAAGGTGACCTCCCTCTGTTGATCTCTGTCCTGAATGGTTTCCACCATTATTAGGCAACGAACGAACTTTCGATCCATTCCGATTTTCTCCAATCTCCAGAGGCGTTTTATCTTCTCCCAAATCACTCCATTCCCGACGTATAGATGGTATGTTCGCCCAATTTGGATGCATCTTCTAGCGCTCGGCAGATCTCATCATTCCTTACACCCGGTGCCGACCAACTAGTGGTGATCGAGGTCTTCTCATGTTTAGCGAAATCCATCTTCATGGATCCGGAAGTTCTTGTCTTCCAAATTATTTGTTGTGATTTATCGTTCACCACCTCCTCTAGCTCTTCCATCTCCGTTGGTCTTCCCTCAGTGGACCTTTCGTTCTCGGATGATGGCTCATGGTCGTTACCCGTCGTGCTTTGCGTTTCTTCTTCTCCTGGCGTCCATTCTCGCAAAAACTGTCTCGCCTCTCCTGACGTCTGTGGTTGTTCCTCGCCTATTGCATTTACGGTGATCGCGCAGGATAACCAGTCAGCGACTACATTTTCTTTTCCTGGTTTGTACTGGATTACGATGTTGTACTGGTTGAGCAGTTCCTTCCATCTGGTGACCATAACTGAGGAATATTTAAGCTTCCCAACCCACTGAAGCGGTCTGTGATCTGTATGTACCCGGAATTTCCTCCCGAAAACATAGGGGCGAAAATGTTCAACCGCCCACACGATACCTAACAGTTCTCGCCCAAGTGCGCTGTACCTTGTCTCAGCATCTGTTAACCGCCTGCTAGCGTACGCCACCGGTCGCTCTCCACCCTCGCAATCCTGCGACAGTACCGCCCCCAACGCGTACTCACTTGCGTCTGTAGTGATGATAAATGTACGTTCAAAGTCCGGGAATGCCAACCCCGGATCCTTCTGAAGCGCCTCCATGCATTTTCTAATGTTTTCCACCATATCGGGCGTCACCTGTACCCTATTTCCCTTTTTCAGAAGGTTGTTGGTGGGTACCAGATACCTGGCCATCGACGGTACGAATCGTCTATAGTAATTCAGAGCGCCCAACAATCTCCTGATTCCCTTAACATCCGTTGGAATCGCCATATTCCGGATCGCTTCTACCTTATTTGCTTCTGGCCCGACTCCCTGGTCTTCCGGGTGCATCTTGATTTGGTGGTAGTCGCGGTATCGGGTATCTCTCGTCTACCGTGTTCTCATTAAGGCCCCGGTAATCAATTACTACCCTATATTTTTCTCTCTTGTCTCCCGGTGTGCCCTTCTTCCGCACTGCCCATAGGGGGCTGTTGTATGGGGAGGTACTATCTACGATGATACCCTGTTTTTTTCAGATTATCTAACTCTTCCCGAATATGCTGTCTGAGCACATGGGGATTTGGTACATTGTTTTCCGGTCGCCCCCAGTAACTCTCCCTCCTTGAAGAAAATATCTGCATATTTGTCCTTTATTTCCTGTCTCCAATTCCTCCCCCCTCCTTGGATCGCACCTATCCGTTTGGCTTCTCCCATTCGAAGCTCACGACACAGATATCTCCTCTGCCCCAACCGAATTGTCCACAGGCCCTTGTTATTCCTAATCCCCGCACTTGCCTTTCCTAATAGATCGCAACCTATAATAGCCTGATATTCACGGGGAATTTTCTCCACGATATGAACCCTGAATATCCCTTCTTCAATCCCCCATTCCCGTAAATCAATGTCCGCTTCCCCTTCTACTCTACAGGGCCCACCCAGGGTGATTAATTGACAATGACATACCTGAACATCCATGTGGAGTTTCCTCTCACCACCGCTCAGCTTCCTCAGCGCCTCCCGGCACAGGATGGTGTGGGAGCTCCCCGTGTCCACCAGGCATCTCACGCCGCTCACCTTGATGATAGGCAGACCGCTGATCTCTCCTTTGATGTTAAAAATCTCTAATGTGCGATCGCCCCACTCCTGGCACCCATCTCAACTCTCTTGCCTTGATTTCCTTCCCTCACTTACTAGGCGCCATCTACTGCTTGGCGGTTTATTGCTCCGTCCTCCTCTTCCTTCCCTCTCTGTTCCTGAGGCTTCTGATGCTTCTGAGGTTTCACTAGAGGACTCTCTAGGTCTATTGTCCTCTCGTCTTTTCCGCCGTATCCGCTGGAAATTTATTTCCATCGGTTCCCCTGGTCCCGTCTCTGCCCTTTTGTACATATAAGGGCACTGTCGTGCTATGTGGCCTTCATTGCCATATTCAAAGCACCTAGTGCGGGGGCAAAGAGCCACCAGGTGTCCTACTTTTCCCCACCCATGGCACTTTCTGTCTTCTTTCCCTCCTCCGTTGCGTATTCTGCCCTGGTTCGGCCGCCGTTATCTACCCGTGCTTCTGTCTTTACCACTATCTCTGGGTTCTCTTCTCTTCCATGGTGTTGATGGATTCCTTGTGCGGTGGTATGGTACTCTGTTCCATCCTCCATCATCGACATCCATCCTTGCATCCTCCTCTCTAGCGCTCGCGTCGATCATATCTTGTGCTCACGAAAGTGCGGTCCCCTGGTAAACCGTCCCTTTTATTTGTCTCCTTAGCTAGTTGCACCTTCATTATGGAGTCAATGAAATTCATCTTCCAACTCACAACATCCGCTGCAAGAGTCTCTCTCATCTTTTCTGTGGTCAGATTAAACTGTCCCAACAGTGTGGCTGCGTACTGTCCGTTAAACTGCCCGTCCTTTCTCCACTCCAGCAGCATGTAGAAAATGTCTTCCTCCGGGGACCATCTGCCTCCTCCATAGGCCTTCTTTAATCTTTCCTTCACTACTGGCCATGCTATTTTGATCTGAATCATATCATCTGATATGGCCCCTTTTAATAACAGCTGACTGTTACTGTGACTGACACGGGGTGGACATCGATCATACTTTGTACTGAAGCAAATTGCACAACTTCCGATAGTCTCTTGGATGGTATTCTTCATTTCCCACCAGAAGTACTTACGTCGTAGTGCTTGTAGGGATTCATTCAGTTCCCGTTGATTGGTTGACCTTGATGGTAAGCAATCGTCACTTCCTTTTGCCGTTCCACGTCTCGGAGGATCTCCACCATTAGCGTGCATCGAATGAATGACCGCCCCCCCCCCCAAATCAGCTCGGTTTGCCATAATCTGCGTATTTTATCCCACATCACAGCGCTCCCCACATATAGATGGTGGATCTTTCCAGGTTCGGACGCATCCCTCAGTGCTCGGAAAATTTGCTCCTTTTTGATGCCTGGTTGCGACCAGATAGTGGTTATGGTACTCTTGCCATACTCGGAACGTTCCATCTTTGTCAAACCAGAGGTCTTAGTCTTCCAGATAATTTGATGTCTTTTATCATTTATTATTTCCTCCAGCTCCTCCATCTCCTATGACCTTCTCTCACTTCCCTCCTCGTCTTCAGACGACTCTTCCCTGGTTTCTTGTCCCGGCGGTTCTTGTTGTTCATCCTCCCCTGGTGTCCACTCACAAAAACTTCCTCGCGTTTCCTAAAGAGCCTGTCTGGTCATCCTCTATTGCAATTACCGTTATTGCTTTTAAGAGCCAGCCGTCCACCACATTCTCTTTTCCAGATTTGTAAATAATATTCAAATTATACTGGCTAAGCAATTCCTTGTAATAACTTCCCGACACATTGCAACCGTGGACCGTGAATCTGGAACTGCCTCCCAAACAAGTAGGGTCGGAAGTTATCTACCCCCAGTCATCGCCCAAACAATCCCTAGAAAATCTCTCTCTAGCGCACTATAATGGGTTTCTGCTTCCGTGAGGCGCCTACTAGCGTATGCTACAGGACGTTCACCATCTGCGCCTTCCTGCGGCTAGAGTGCTCTTAGTGCGCATTCACTGGCGTCCGTAATGATTGTGAATTGTTCTTGAAAATCCGAAAACGCCGGAAAGGACCGGTTCTCTCTGCAAGTGTTCTATGCATTTCCAAATATTCTGTTCCATGGCTGGTGTCACGATCAGTTTCCTACCCTTTTTTAAAAGATTATTAAGGGGAACTAGGTATTCCACCATTTTTGGCACAAAATAGTAGTTTAGTGCGCCTAAAAGCCGTCGAATCCCTTGGTACTGCCATCGCTGTAAAACAGTCACTTTATGTGGATCAGGTCTAACTCCCTCTTTTGAAATTGTGTGCCCCAAAAAATGTATTTCTTCTTGACCCAATGGATGTTAAAGTGAGATGTAAAAATTCCTTTTTTATTGTATACATGTTGCGCTGTGGCAAACTGTGAATATATCGATTGTATCACAAGCCGGTATGTAACAGCAAGTGGAAGGCTGCTAAGCGTTGCGTGTGTGTTGTGTTGCTAGTTCTCACTACAGTAAGAACGTTTTATGTTATTTAAATTAGTAGCGAGGCAGTAAAAACCGTTGGGTAGTGTTTGTTTGTGTTCAAATACTTCGTGAAGTAAAAACAGTTACAGTTTATTGGCAGTTTAACAGTAACATTGTAAAATGGATCTCACAGCTTCAATGAAATAAATCAGATCGAGCGACTGACAGGACCTGTTGTTTCAAAATGTGGAAATTCAAGGTAACCATCTTCTTAAAAGCCTACAGGTTGTTTCTAAGGATTTTGAGCTTAACAGAGACCAGCAAAGTAAAGACTATAAGGTCTATGTACTAAACGATGCTAAAGCCCAAAAGTTAATAGTAACAACATTGAATCAGAGAGCATTAATTCATATTTTAACTTGTACTGGAGCTTTATTTCGTCGATTGTCAAGGATCCAACCATCCAGCCAAGGAAACGCTGCTTTTGGAGTTGAGAGTAGCAAGATCACCGTGGTTCGACGATGCGTGTGGAGTTGTTACGAAGGAAAATAATTGGGCCTATACAAACATGATGCAGAAGAGGCATACAAAGCTAGCTTCAGAGGAGTACAAAAACAAAAGAAGGCAGGAGAAAAGGGTTCATCGGAGGAAGAAAAGGGAATCGGAGCGAAAGCAGTTTGAAGAAATGGAAACCCAGAGGGATGGAAACGAGACCAGAGCCTTCTACAAGAAAATAAATGAAAGCAGGGCGCCGTTTAAGCCAAGAATTAAGACCTGTAGAAAGGAAGACGGGTCGCTACTGTCCAAAAAGGAAGAAATTCTCAATGGATGGTCGCGATATTTGAGCACTCTCCTAAACGAAGGTGTCGAAGTTCCGGAGACATTCGAAGCTCATGACATTTACGACGATTTTTATCCCCCTGATCCACCAGCATGTCGTGGATGCCCTCAGTCGCCTCAATAACAATAAAGAGCCAGGAGAAGATGGAATACCGGCTGAACTTCTCAGGTATAGCAGCGAAGAACTTCATAAAGCTCTGTATGATATTATCCTAACAATTTGGATCGAGGAAAGAATCCCGGAGAAATGGAAGATGGGTATAATAACTCCGCTTCATAAGAAAGGAGATATTCTGTAGTGCATCAACTACCGCCGGTTAACCCTTCTCCAATCTGCCTATAAGTTTTTTTTTTCCAGCGTTCTTTACATGAAGCTACGTCCATTTGCTGAAAGGGAAGTAGGAAGATACCAGGCGGGATTCAGGGGAGGGAGATCGACAGTAGACCAGATGTTCAGCCTAAGGACTATTTTGGAGAAATCCATGGAGCACAGGATGCCAACACACAATCTGTTCATTTCAAGAGTGCCTACGACAGCATTAAAAGGTCTAAACTATATGAAGCGCTGTACGGTCTTGGGATCCCTCCCAAACTGGTGCGCCTAATAATGATCCCAATGGATGAGGTGAAATGCTCAGTTCGGATTCAGGGATACCTCTCAGAATACATAATTTGAATCCAGGGGGGCAGGGCCCTGGCCTCGCATGTCTACTGTTTAATCTGGCCCTCGCAAAGCTAATTAGGGATTCCGGAATAAAAACCTTTAGAACAATCATTGACAGGCTGACCTGTACCAGGCGATGCTTTTAGGCGCTGATAGAGGCATTTCTGAGGCTAGCAGAAGCAATGGGTATGACGGTTAACCAGGGTAAAACTAAATACATGCGAGCTGGACCTGGTATAGTGGCTGCTGTTGGCGGGGAGGTGAAGATGGGTCCATTTACGTTTGAATGTGTTGACCAGTTCACGTATTTAGGCTCAGTAGTCAGCAGCAATAACAGGATCACTCTGGAAACGAGCCAGCGTCTTATGAAGGCTAACAGATGCTATTTTGGACTGAGGAGTCGAGCTGTCACTCGCCACACCAAATGCTAGTTCTACAAGACACTAATCCGTCCAGAACTCACTTACGGATCGTAAGCGTGGACCCTGACAAGTGCTATAGAAAAGGAGATCTTGATCTTCGAAGGAACAATTCTGCGCCGGATATTTGTCTGTGTCAAGGTTGGCGAGAATTGAAATGGTGAGGGAGATGTGATGTGGCACCTAAGGCTGGGGAGGCTGCGTTGGGCTGGCCATCTCGACAAGATGCCACCGGTTGAGATCCCAAAGAGGTAGCTGGACTGTAGGCTATAGGCTATAGGACCAAAGGAAGAGACAGACCAAGGCTGAGATGGGAGGATGCCGTCATCAGGGATTCCAGAGAACTTCTGAGCATCCGCAACTGGAGAGTAGCCGCATAAGACAGAGCTACATGTTGAAGGCTCATTGAGGAGGCCAAGATCCAAATTGGGCTGTAGCGTCTCGGGTAGATACATAGATGGACCAGCCACAGCGCTTAGCTATCGAAAATTTGACATTTAAAATAAAACCATTGGAAAATGATATTCCAGATGATATGATCATTTCCAAAGTAATAACTACACTTCTAGAGGAGGATAAATATTTTATAAGTGCTTGGGAAAGTACAGGCTCTGATATAAAAACTCTTTCAAATTTAACAAGACTGATATCTAAAGAAAGGCGCTCTACAAATGCTACAGAGGAAACAGACATTCCAGTTGCGTTTACAACATATGTAAAAAGAAATAGGAGAACTACTTCTAACAAGAGAAAATGTTTTTCTTGCTCTAAAGAAGGGCATGTAAGTAATGAATGTCAAACCAAGAAAAAAGCTGTAAAAACAAATTACAGAGAGAAGGACTGCTTCATTCGTAAAAATAAAGTGAAAACGTCAGCAACTTCTTTCCTTACCTTAACTGCAGTAAATCATCAACTGAATGGGTCTTAGTTTCAGGTTTCACAAGATATATATATAACCAACAACATAAGTGTATTGTCACAGGTAACCTATTGATACTGAGGTAGACCTGACTAAAAATTGTGCATCCATGACAGCCAAAATGGTTGGTTGTGTAAAAAGTGATAAGTTTCGACTGAAAGATGTAATTTACATAACACATCTCAGCAGAAATTTGTTGTCTGTGGATAAAATAACACTGAATGGTGTATATGTGACTTTTTCTTAAGATAAAGTAAAAATTGTAAAGAATGATGCCGTGATAGTTGGAAAAAGATATTCTTAGGGATTTTACGTAGTGAATAAGACTGAAAGAATAGTGACTAATAATAATAATGAATAAAGACTAAATCAAATGTGAAAGCTTATGCTACGAATATACCTGAAACCAAAAAAAGAAATGAAAGAAGACAATAAAACATCTGTGTCTGAAACACAATTTATGTTGAAGAACATGAAGTTACTATACGAACACTTAAAAGTGAGTTGAATTGTGATTCAGAATCTGAAGATGAAAGTGGTGAACTATAGATGGAAATAAAAGAAAAAAATGAAAAAGGTATAGAAGAGAATAATGAAAATTTATCTGAAGATGAAAGAGAACTGGAAGACCAAGCTGCGCAGGAGACCGAAACAATTGGAGATTTGAAACAGAAGAAAATATATAGATAAAGGGGTATCCAAGCAGACTTGAAGGTTCGTTAAGATGCTAAGAAAATTCTAGAGAAAAAGAAAATACAGATAATTTAGATGGAAAAAGTAAGAAAGTGGATTGCGAAGTAGATAATTTAGGAAAAAGTAAGAAATATACTGGTACTAAGAAGAAAAAGTTGTTCAGTGTTTCAATAAATACAGTTAAACCTTGTGTTGATCCAAATGTTCAAACACTGGAGTGGATAAAAGTAAGCACGGCAACCGCCCAAGACTTGACAAAGGCCGTTTCTGACCAGGAAGGGTTTACAGGGGAAACGGGAGAACTGAGAAAATCTACTCGATAGCGAAGATGCGGAGGCACTAAAAGCAGCGGTATTGGGGAGAGTAGGGATTGGCAGTTAAGTACGTTACATTTTAAAATAATTGTAAACTAAATAGTATAGAAAATTAAAGACAATATTAAAATTAGGTAAACAATAAATGATAATATACATAATAGGGGGAAGAAATTACATATAAGTTACAGCCAAAATGGGGTCGAGAACATACCTCCCACAGAGGGGAATCCTCCACCACCAGAGTTTCCTTAACTACCAGTCACTCTTGCAGAAACACACGCAAAAACACTAGAGTGGATTAAGTAAAGTACGCACTGCGACCGCCGTTTCTGACCTGGAACAGTCTACGGGGGAAACGGGAGAACTGAGCCGCTTCATAAAAGGGGGTGACCGACTAATAAGCCGAAATGAAGTAAAGTCTATCGAAAATCTACTCGATAGTGAAGATGCAGAGGCACTAAAAGCAGCGGTCGTCTGCAAAGTGAAGAGGAGCATCCGAAATCAGATTCAGGTAGACGAAGAGACCCCATGGAGAGTTATCAAGGAGAGGTTAAAGAAGGCGTTCGGAGGAAGACGGTGGGCCCCAGAGGAGGACATATTCATGATGATTAGAGAGACAAAGAAACCGAAACAGTAGTAGTCAGTATGCCGCGGAACTCCTTGCATTCTACATTGATAAAATAAGCGAGATGATGAAAACAATCCGGGTACGGGGTCAGACGCAATTCCTATCCATGGTACTAAAGATCCAATTGGCAAAAAAGCTGGGGAAGAAGTAGCGATTACCGAGAGAGCGTTCGTTTGTGGAATGTGCTCAAGATCTCATAGATACAAGCGCTAGGGAGGTAGGTGCCCGAATGAAAGTAGAAGAGCTGGGGGTAGACCCGGATAGAATATCCGCGGCCAAGAAACATTTCCAATCCCTGGAGAAGAAGAGAGAACAAGGATAACGGTGGGGAGAAAACGAGGGACAGAAGATCAGGGCAAGCAAAACTCAGAACCAGCAGTCGGCTAGAGGACCATAAGTGTCATGGATGCGGCATTCACTTTCGAGTGTGGAAAGGAGGGACTCATAGCTAGACGATGTCTCTATGTGTACCTTAGGCAGGGATCTGGCTAGGTGGAACCAATGGAAGTTAATGCCCAAATTCTGAGGCGATGAAGAGGACCCCAGAAAAGAAACCCAAGTAAGTCCATAGAAACATCAGAGGCCTCATTGACGAAGGTAGAAGGAAGGGTCCCAGGACGAATACAGAAGAGGAATATGTGGAGGCGGCCGGTGAGGAGGATTGAGATGCGTACCAGCAGAGAGGCGACCGCACATCGGTGAGCAACAATGTGTGGAAAGGGAGCGACGGTCTGCCAATCATTCGAGTAAAAGGAGTAAGATGCCTCGTGGACACTGGAAGCTCTTACATCATCGCGAACCAGGAAGCACTATAGAGGCTGAATGTCAGAAGAATGGTCCTCCGGGACCAGCCATGACAATGCCACTTAGTTACCCTGAGTGGGGTCTGTAGCGTGGAAGGAGAAACAGAGATTGGGTTGTGTAAGTGGGGAGTAAAAGGGGATAGATTTGTATTGGAGGGAAAATGTTCAAGCAGATTTAAGCGGGCAGAATGTTGCAGCCAACATACATATTTTAAATAATTAATTACATATTATAAACAAATGTATCTCTTGTAAGCATTGCGTATTAGCGTGTTTTTATTGCCGACACAGGTATTAATAATACCAGTCTTGAGTAAATACACCGGGTCAGTGACTCCCCCTCTCTCTATAGTCAGTAGTTGCTAGCAGATTGTCCAACTCTGGTACTCGCTTCAAACCACGGCGAGCGGCTCTTCTCTTCCAAGAGGACATTTCTCCCAAGGAGCCATATCACCCAGGGTGACAAATATACAATTTTATATATGTCGCAAAGACAAAAAACAACAATATGTTTTGTTTTTTTTAATTTTTGTAGGAGTTCCTTTTTTTTCAAGTTTATATCTTTCAATATTTTGTTTTACAATTTTTTATGTTTAATTATTTCAAATAGAGCAATAAAAAAATTTATAATTAATTTATAT
>NW_027113534.1:33765-44696 GCF_000696795.3 Halyomorpha halys
GTTTTTAAATAAAGTTTATAAATTGAGATTATATTACTAGAGTAAATTATACTATTTGCATTGCATTCCTAAATAATAAAAATTTACTTTTATTTTAATGTATTAATTTTTTGGATGATCACTGTTTGAATATGTGTAATAATAAATGGAAGATGATCCAAGTGCTGTCAAAGAAAAAAAAGATCCTTCATAAACTCTACAGCTTTTTAAAATCAGACCATTAGAAAATTTAAAAACTGTAACAATTATTTGTCTTGTTGATAGATTGCTTTCAGTTTCAGGACAAGTTCTTGATATTTTTGTTATTTTGAATAGTAAGTTGGAATCATTTAGGGCGGCTGTCTATGACAATGGAATTTTATTTATTTTGTTGCTAATAACTATGTCTTGGTAGTCATGCTTTTACGGTTTAATAACCATTTGCTCATTCAAGTAAACTTTTCAAAGGCATTTATGGGATATATGATGACTTCAGTCAGCAGTTTGAGACCTTTTGTAAGATCTGTTTACATACACATACACACAACGGTAGACTTCCGGTTTATTTGTGAAACGATCGCTAATCGCTAATCGCTGACCACCATACACGATGTCATGCAGCGGGGAGGAGATACCAGCGAGCGAGAGGCAAGTAGGTATAATAAGCCTGTTCTGGCGCGGGGTCAATGAGCCGTGACCTTTGACCCTTGACCCTACCTTAACCACTCCCGTGACCTTGACCTTTGACCCTAGCCCCTACCCTACCTTAACCACTGGTCACGTGACCTATGGCGGGAGATTTAAATTCAAATTTACTTCGACCTACCCTTAACCACTCAAATGGCCGGTCACGTGATCATTAGGCAGCCAATTGGAGGCTAGTATTCGGTCTTGTGACCCCCTGGCGGGGGATTTAAATTAAAATTTAATTCAACATAACCAGTCACGTGATCATTAGGCCACGCCCTCTTTTAAGTCACCTGACCGTCAGCAGAGGCTTCGTTATATTTATTTTATACAGACGTCATTTTATTTTTATTTTGTTTACCCCCACCACCCATTGGTAACCACTTCTTATATTATAACCTCCGTACGCCATTTTGGAGATAAATAGATCTGTTACTAAGTAGGACTTTTTAATCTCTCTTATCTTTTAATAATTTCGCCTTTGACCCTTATTCCCTCTGTTTTTAATCTTTTAGTGTAAACAATGTAAATAATTTGAACTGATTAAACCTAAAACATAAACACTGATATGTAGACCTTTATCTTGTAATCACTTCGATGAATGTAAACAAGGGACTTAGAACTTGTTTAATCCCTAAAACATAAACAAACTGAGAGATAAATAGATCTGTTACAATGGAGGGTCTCGCGATCCTTTTCCTTCACCGCTACATTAATCACGTGACTTACGGGTTTGGTAGAGGCTGAATGTACTCGGCTGTCATTTTATTTATAAGGGTCTTGCTATCCTCTTCTTTTCGTTCGCCACCATTTTACTTATGAGGGTCTCGCGATCCTCTTCTTTTCTTTCACCGCCATATTGGTCACGTGACCTACGGGTTTAGTGGCGTGTACTCGACCGCCATTTTGTTGTATTTTTAACGCCGCCAGTTTATTACGAGGGTCTCGCGACCTTTTTCTTTTCATATTGGTTAAACCTAAAATATAAAGACTGATATGTAGGACCTTTATCTTCTAACCCCTTCGATGAATGTAAACAAGGGACTTTGAACTTGCATAATCTCTGAAACATAAACAAACTGAGAGATAAATAGATCTGTTACTATGTAGGACTTTTTAATCTCTGTTATCTTTTGATACTTTCGACTCTGAACTATAATACTTTTTATTTTAGTTTCTTCAGCGGATATGAACAAAGCATCATTTAATTCCCTAAGGATTACATGAATGATGAACAGGCAATATCTAAAAATAAACACCGATATTGGTCTCGATTATCATCTTCATCAGTTAAATCTTTCGGCGAAGTGAAGAAACTTTGAACCACTAATAAATTACTTATAGGAGTATGATATGTGACGTCATTATTATTAGCTAATAGAATTGCCAAATGTTAAAAATGTACGAATGGTCGTGTTATTTTTTTTTTTTTAACTAAAGCATAAAATAGGATATTTATTTTTTAATATCTTCATGAAATTTAAATTTTGTTAAGTTTCAAACAGTGGTAACATATACAAAAATAAAATACAACAGATTATAACTCTTAAAAATATGAAATAAGGAAAAATATAAAAAATCTATAGTAAACAAATCTTATATGATATTAAACTAAGAAAAAAAATTAATGCAGAAGAAAGAAAGGAGATCACTTCAAGAAATTTAAATAAATCGACTTACACGTTTCCGGAGGTGGTGTTTAATAAAGCACGCTGGAACGAAGACTAAGAAAGAATTCATATGTACAAGCCTATTTACCACTCGATTTATTTACTTTTTAGGGATTATACAAACTCAAAGTCCCTTGTTTTCAATCATCGAATGTATTAAAAGATAACATATCATCGTATACGTAGGATTTACCAGTTCAAAGTACATTGTTTACATGATTATACGAACAATATGATGGCCTGGCACAAGTAAGTCACGTGACTTAAAAGAGGGTGTTGCCATCACGTGAGTGGTTAAGGTTATGTCGAGCTAAATTTAAAACCCCCGCCATGGGTCACGTGACCAAATACTAGCTTCCGATTACTGCCTTATGAACACGTGACTGCAATTGTACCCGCACCGCCATTTTGTTGTTATGGTGTTTTAGAGACTTACGTGTTTGGCAGAGGCTGAGTGTACCAGGCCGCCATTTTGTTTTTGATCGCCACCATTCTATTATGAGGGTATCGCGTTATCCCTACTACCCATTGATAGATCAGGTACCCACTTTTATACTGCAACCAGGGCCTGAGTGTGCCCGGCCGCCATTTTTTTCTCTGTTTGAGAGAGTTACAGATTTGGCAGAGGCTGAGTGTTCCCGACCGCCATTTTGTTTTTGATTGCCACCATTGTATTATGAGGGTCTCGCGTTATCCCCACCACCCATTGATAGATCAGGTACCCACTTTTACACTAAAACCAGGGGCTGAGTGTGCCCGGCCGCCATTTTTTTCTCTGTTTGAGAGAGTTACAGATTTGGAAGAGGCTGAGTGTGCCCGACCCCCATTTTGTTTTTTGTTGTTTGAGAGTGTGTCCGAACGCCGTTTTGTTTTTACTACAGTTTAGGAGCCCTGAGGCTTCGATAGGGCTTGAGTATGCCCGGTTGCCATTTTATTTTTCTGATGTTTCAAATATTTGTGGATTTTCATAGGGGCTAAGTGTGCCTGGACGACATTTTTTTTTTTTCACCACACCGTCCATAAAAAGGGCAAGATAACCACTTTTTATACTATAAACTTCCTCCATCATTCTCATTTTCTTGCAATTTGAGTGTTTACCCCCACCATACATACACGTTTGTCTATCTCCACCCCCTATTGTTGGGTCAAATACCCACTATAACCCCCCTCAGCCATTTCGTTTTTCCCTACGACCTATGAGACTTAGGATTTAGAAAGCGGCTGAGTCTTTATGTGTCTTTAGTTCCTGCTTGCGCGAGGGGTCCTTTCCCTCAGCATGGAAAAGGCAACGCCTGGTTCTGATCCCAAAGAGAAAAGGAAGACCATCAGATCCTTCGACCAATTTGCCTGCTGAATACAGCTGGCTAGGCTTTGGAGAAGGTCATTGCAAATAGGCTACAAGAGTTCACAGAAGGAGTGGCAGGCCTCTCCAGAAATCAATTTGGCTTCCGGAAAGCGAGATCCACGGTAGACGCTATCACGTTGGTGATGGAAAAGGCCAGGATGGCCATAGCAGGGAAGAGATGGAGAAGAGGCACAAAATGCTATTCTGCTATTGTCACGATGGATGTAAGGAATGCCTTTAAGTAAGATGGAGCTGCATCCTGGATGCCCTGCTGGTAATGAACGTCCCTGAATACCTTAGGAGTATCATTCGTGACTACTTCAAGGATAGGACCTTGATATGTTCGACAGAGGATGGTTCGAGAAGGTTTAAGGTGACTGGCGGTGTACCCCATGATTTCGTACTGGGACCTCTGTTGTGGAATCCCATGTTCGACGGAGTCCTTAGGCTTAGTTTTCCTTAGGTTACCAGAGGGTTCCGAAATAGTTGGTTTTGCTCTTGATATCGTGGTGGTAGTCGAAGCAAAGTATAAAGAAGAGCTCATTATCAAGGTCAACCATTGTGTCGCTTCGGTTCGAGATTGACTAGAATCTGTAGGGCTGCAATTAGCAGACAGTAAGACAGAGGTGCTTCTCGTCAGTAGCAGGGAAATGAGGGAAACTATAAACTTGAGAGCTGGTAGACAAGAGATCCAGTCTAAGCCTCCTTTGACTTATCTCGGCATTATATATATAAGAAGTTACCCTTGTCGCTAACCAGGCTGTTGCTACGGTCCGAGGTTGGCTGTCTCATAGTACAAGAGCCGGAAAGAAAAAAAGGCAGTTATCTCTCCCCAATTTTTGATTACTTTAATGAAAACTATGTATAATTAATAGTGAAAATGGAGTTTGCCAAGTATAGGTAGGTAGGGGGAATAAAAAATGGCGGCTGTTTTAAAACCTTAAAAAATACTAATTTTTCATTCGGAGCTCTATATCTTAAAAACTACCAACAACGCTTGAAAACCTAAGAGCTCATTATTTAAAGAAGAGTAAATTTTTTGAAATATTAGCCTTAGCAGAGCTATTTACGTCCAATGCTTCTCGAGATATAGCTTTTTAAAAAGCAAAATTTCTTAAAAATCTACTGAAAGTTTATTTAATTTATTTTAAAAAATCTATATCTATGTAACGTGCAGATGTCTATTACCACTCAAATTAAAGCTAGTATAATGGACTATAAAGAGGTTTAAGACCTTTACCTTCGTAGGAATAGTAGTTTTCATGATATATGGTAAAATAAATTGATTTATAGTTGTTCGGACAATAAGTTTGATTTATGTAAAACTTCATTTCAGAAACTAATTGACGTAGAGATATCTGCCAGCCCTCAAATTAAAGTTAGTTAAATTTACTATAAAATAGTTAATAATGTTTATCTTTGTAAGAATAGTAGTTTTTATGATATTTGACAAAAAAACTCACAAAATGTTAATTTCTAACTGTTCGTATAAAATGTTGGATTTTTGAAAAAATGTATCTCTAGATCCATAAGACCCACATATGTCCGCCAACACTCAAAATAAAGGAAATTTAACTTACTATAAAGTAGTTTATAACACTTATCTTCGTAGGGGTAGTAGTTTTTATCATATCCACATATGAATATAAATTTGTCCGAACAACTATAAATCAGTTTATATTAGCATATCCTACAAAGATAAACATCATAAACTAATTTATAGGTCATTAAACTAGCTTTAATTTGATATATTGATATAATTGATTGTGCTAATAGACATCTTTAAGTCAAATGGTTTTTGAGATAAAGATTTTTCAAAATAAATTCACTACCTACAGATCTTTCAGTACGTCCCATAGAACATTTTTATGAAATGTTGCTTTTGAAAAAAGCTATATCTCGAGAAATATTTAACGTAAATAACTCTTTTAGGGGTCATATTTTAGGGTCTCCTCCTGGATCGCATGAGGTGTCTGTCACAACTACCGATGGTTTCTTGAATCGTGCGCTTCATACCCCACCAGAAGTATCGACGGCGCAACGCCTGTAGTATTTCGTTCATCCCTCTATAATTGGTCTTCCCCTGTTGATATGTGAGGGTCACGTCCTTTTGGCGTTCCGCATCACGGAGAGTTTCCGCCATCATCAACAGCGTTTAAACAGCCGGTCGACCCCAATCAGTTCCGTCCGACAAAGACGCCGAATTTTGTCCCGCAGCACTGCATTTCCAACGTATAGAAGACAGGTTTGTCCGGCTTTCGATGCATCCTTTAGTGCTCAGCAGATTTGTTCCTTCCTGAGACTGGAGTGGGACCAGATAGTCACTATGTTACTGCTGCTGTATTTTTCATGCTCCATCTTCAGCAGTCCCAAGATTTTGGTTTTCCACATGAATTGCCGTCGTTTATCATTAATGATTTCATCAATTTCTTCCATCTCGACAGTTCTTTCTAAAGTTGGGTCTTCATCTTCGGATGTCTCTCCTCTGGTTTCTGATTCTTCTGTGCCTTTTGTGCCTCTGTGATTTTGTTCATCCGGGGTTCGCTCTCTCAAGAACTGTCTAGCATGTCCAGATGGTTCTCCCTGATTATCCTCGATCGCATTGACCTTTATTACCCTTGAGAACCAGTCAGCAACCACATTGTCTTTACTAGGCTAGTATCTGATGTCCATATTGTATTGGTTGAGGATCTCCTTCCATCTGCTGATGCGCGCAGATGACTTTCTATTTTCCTACCCACAGCAACGGTATATGATCAGTGTGGACCCTAAAACGTCTTCCAAACACATAGGGCCGGAAATGCTCCATTGCCCACACGATTCCTTGAAGTTCCCGTTTATATATCCCCGACACTATATCTGGCTTCCGCTTCGGTGAGGCGCCGATAGGCTACTGGACGCTCTCCCTCTTCAGTTTCCTTTGCCAACACCCCTCCTAGGGCATACTCACTACCATCTGTTGCGAGCGTAACCTGTTTCTCGAAGTCGGGGAATGTAAGAACTGGTTCCCGTGCAATGCATTTCCGGATGGTAAGTGTTATTTTTGGTGTCACTACTATCTTGCTTCCTATCTTTAACAAATTATTGAGGGGAACTAGGTACCCTACCATATCAGGAATAAACCTCCAATCGTAATTTAATGCTCCTAGTAATCGGATCAACATGGTCACTATCTGATTTGCTGAACACTAGCAAGTCGTCCATATACATCTGACAAACCGCTTCGTCCAATCCCCTCAAGAATTCGATCCGACAGTGGAGGAAAGTTTGACAACACAAGCATCAGGGAAGAGAGAAAAATCTTGGAGGTGGTGTGACACCTTAACACCCCAGGTCATCCAAAGAGCCGAGGAGGTATTGAAAGGCTCCACAGTACCCTCAGTGACCACCTGCGGGTATATCAGTTAGAAAAGGGGCTGGAGCCAAACGAAGCGATGGAACGAGCAATCGCAGCATACAATCACTCCATACACTCGGTCACGGGGTTTTCTCCTTTTGAGATTATTTTTGGACTGTGGGAACGTCGGAGGAATTACCATGATACAGCGACTGAGGAGAGTAATATCGCCGTTAATTGTATTGCACGGAGGAAGATATGGGCCAATGTAAGGAACAAAATTGAGAAGGAGAAACGCAGAAGAGTTACTAGACACAAACTAGCGGCCATACCAGGAGACTACATTGGATATTAACTGCGAGTCCACCTCCCGGAATCTGCAGCCTTCCAATGGCACTGGTCGATGGTTATTTTTCGCTCTTCTCTGGAAACGTGTAAGCGTCGGGTATAGTACATGCTTCTTTCTTCAACAATGAGTTTCACAGGCGGCATTCGGGTTATCACGCACACCGCTTCGTAGGAAACAGTTCTAAAAGAATAAACTGAAACCATCTGTCTCCTGTATGATTTGGTAAACATCGCTTCTTTCCAGAATCGAGGCTGCATATAACATAATGCAGGGGACAACAGTAGCAAGGAACATTCGGCTACTTTCTCTGGGACCTCCACGTTTGGAATAAGGCCTGACAAAAAGGATACTACTTTAGCAGATTTTCCGCTGATATGCTCCGTGTGAACATTTAAGCGGAGTCATGCATTGATCATGACTCCTGGGTATTTTAAGAAAGACTGGGAACGAATTTCGTACCTACCCACTGTTACAGTAATGAACTCAGTTTGCTTCCTGCTAGGTACTAGGTGAACCTCGGTCTTGTGATTTGCAAGTTATAGGCCTACTGAAGACAGCCAACCTCGGACCGTAGCAACAGCCTGGTTAGCGATGAGGGTAACTTCTTCCAAGTGTTTCACCGCCACGACAAATACAACGTCATCGGCGAATCCCACAACTGTGGCTCCCTCCGGTATTGTCAATTGGAAGATTGCTTCGTACATGACGTTCCACAGAAGAGGCCCTAATACCAAACCCTGTGGGAAACCACTAGTCACCTTGTATCTCCTTTGGCCAATGTCTGACAAATAAAAGAGAACTCTATCTTTGAAGTAGTCTGTGAGAACTCTCATAAGATAGGCTGGCACCACCATAGTCCATAGGGCATCTATTATACAGGTCCATCATGCAGTGTTAAAAGCATTCTTAACGTCTAGAGTGTGGATTGCTGCATAACACTTAGCACCTCTCCTCCATCTTGCTACTGCAATTGGCCATCTCTTTACGAAATCCGTATTGAGCCCGCGAGAGGCCATTAACTCTTTCGAAAACTCCGGCAGACATCACGCTCGCTGGTAACGTCTTCTTGCTTGGTTGCAACACCGGCGAAGATCGTTAATAGTATCCGTACACCTGTACATTGAGGAATGATGTTTGCCAAGCTTTGAACGGATCATAGCTGCATCACTAGCCGCAGATATAAAAGAGGTCAGTATACGCACCTTTTCCTCGGCTGACCCTTTCAATTCACACTCTAGCATTAAGTGGACGAGCCGCCATCGAAAGTCTTCGTGTTCCACCCACTGGTTCTCCATCGACATCTTTTCGTTCTTGTAGGCGTATCCTCTGTAATCAATATAACCTGGTGATCACTGTTTGTATGAAATCCACAAACCTTCCAATTTGCGATCCGATGCAGAGAATAGCGACGTCGATGTGCTGTTCTCGTACAGTTTGGTAGAGGAGATCCTGTACAGCTTCACAATGGTTCAAATTCAGTTGGAGTATTCTCATCAGCGATGTTGTTGGGTTTGCATCATTGTTCTCAATGCTGAACGGAAAGCTGGACACTTACTTCTTCCGCTGGGGTGGTCACCTTCTCCATTTCCCACACATAATGCGCATTGTGGTTTCTGGTCACAGTCAGTAGCTTTGTGACCAGTTTTACCACATTTTCGACATAAGAAGGTCCAATCTTTTCCAACACAATTCCGAGCTATGTGTCCGTACTCCCAGCAACGGAAACACTTTGGAACTTAAGTCTTTCGCGTATACGGCTAATAACAAGGCCTACTCGAACCTTTCCTTGGGCCATAACTATTCTAGCCTGGAGAACCGGAAGTGAAATAACCGCTGTTTGTGTACCTCCATAGGCTTGACGGATAGATTTTACTGCTGTGGTGGGCACTGAATCTTCACCCAGGAGGGGTTTTAAGGCCTCCGATATTTCCTCTTTTGTGGTAAGAGCATCCAAATCTCGCAGCTCGAAAAGGGACTCCTCCGTCCATGTCCGCACTTCTGCCCCTTCGCCAATTACACCCTCCAGTGAGATTTTTAGTGCAACAAGAGATTGATCTTTCTTCCGGTCTAATTGGAGCAGCTGATCACTTTTATTAATTTTCCGGATCTTGGTGATTGAAGAGGCCATTTCCACAATGGACTGGCTCTCCGATATTTTTACTGACTGCATCAGGCCTGGGTGGCTTAGGGCGAGGTTTCTTTCTCGATATTTTCTGCACTTCTTGCCATAGCTCCACCTGTTGCTCTCCCCGTTGAACTACATTAGATCTCTGGGGGAGATCTACATTATGATGCACCACCGGTGCATTGGGTAGTGCGGTTTTCTTCTTTTATCGCTCGTCAAAGAAGGTGTGGTTATTGTACCCTCTGACTTTACAACATTCTTCCTCGGTGGACTGACCTCCTTCGTTTGGGTGTGACCATCCAAGAAAACTACCTGGAGACCTTATAGAAGGGGGTAACCTCTGCGAGTCATTTTCTATAAGAGTAACATTCAACGAAGGCTGAGGCAGGCTTTCATTAGGTTGAGGTTTACCATATATTAGGGACATCTTGGAGGTGCGCCGCAATTGTGAAAGAAATGGAAGGAAATTATTCACTAACGAAATGTCACTTGCGAAACTAGGATCTGACGCAGCTGGGCGAATTGATCCTGGAGTTTCGTTTTGGACAAAAATATTTTCTAACGAAACATCGTTAGATATATTAGGGTCAGATTTAGCTGGACGATCTGACCTCCGTGAATCAGGCTCTTGGAGCCCAGTAGAATCAAGAGGACTACCTGGATATCCTGAAGTATGAAGCTCAAAAGGCCAAGTGGAATTTGTTACCCATCTGAGGTACTCTTTAGTTTACAATAACCCTGAGAAAAGGCTCTTTCCTCTGTGTCTCTAGCACAGCTGGAAGGACAGAATGTTTTTGTATTGTGGTACTGAGGAATTTGTAAATTTACTACAACACAATGAATTAGAATGACACATGTAGAGTTGGAACAGGGAAGAGTATCTGCACTTCACTGCAACTTCAGAGTTTTAAGGAACCCCCACTGGTTGGCTGAAGTGATCCTTGAACTGAATCTAAGCTAAAGCCATTGTTATTAAGAATTTTCTTAAAGCTCGGACACTTCGTAATTATGGTGTTGTTGACAGAATGAGGACTACGAGCCTTGGTTGTCATTGACTAAGAAGAATTGGCTCATGGTAAAGAATGAAGATAATTGATATGAGCCTTTGAGGCTGAAGAGACAGAAGGCATAAAAATATGCTAATACGCAATGCCTACAACGGATACATTTGTTTATAATATGTATGTTGGCCGCAACAATATGTAAAAAGTTAAATTTCTTTCATATGTCTAAATTAAGATTTATTTAAAATTTATTAATTATTCTGTTGAAATATGGGATTATTAGATGCTTTGAATAGCATATGAATGTATTATGTTGATAAATAACTTTTATTTGTTAATTTAAATAATTTGAATATTTTTACATAAAAATGACTTTTGTTAGAGATTGGAGCTGTCGGGGTTGTCTGGTCTTAGGCGATTTCTCCAGCCTGATAT
>NW_027113534.1:45190-45749 GCF_000696795.3 Halyomorpha halys
GCTTGTAGTGCTGGCCCCTGGTGGGATATAGCGGTACTACGTGCTGGATCGCTGTTACAGGACTTCCGTGCTCGCTGACTGTTACAGAGCAATCTAAATCAAAAAGACACCGTTCACTCTTTAGTCTAAAAAGACACTCTTTCCCCGAAACTCTTGAAACTTTTCATTAAGGAAAGGGATAAATTTATCGTATATTTCTTTCTTTTCCCTGTTCACTCTATTTACCTAATTCCACTCTAATTGTCATTACTTTTGTTTCTTACTGTGAGATCCAGAATGATTGCTAAATTCCCTGTATAATAGAAAGTGACAATATCAGCATATCTTGTGGATCCATCCATACCTATGCAGTAGACCTCATCGAAGCAGGCAAAATCTCTTTAAGGAGTTCTATCAAGTACTATTTTATCCCACTGTAGTAGATCATACAACATATAATAGTTAAAGTGAGTCAAGAAGGCTGAGTAAGTGAGAATGGGGAAAAAAGGGACAAAGGACCTGAAGGGAGACAAAGATTTTCTTAGTTTGGTGATCAGAGGAGAAGGTTCCAACAAGTCTC
>NW_027113534.1:50889-51527 GCF_000696795.3 Halyomorpha halys
AAGGGAGAGGAGATAGGTTACAATCTTAGTTGCGGAGATGAAGCCGGCGGACTAAGATTGCTAGAGTAAGGGAGAGGAGATAGGCCATAGTCTAGGGTGAGCATAGCAAAAAACAACTCTTAAGAGTACAGATCGGCAGTAAACCTCTCTATCTCGAGTAGAGCGTGAGCCACTGGTGCTCTGTCTCTATCTGTCTAGAGCTTTTTATTTTATTTTATTTTTATTTTCTAAACCTCTTTATTGAAATAATATATATATAATACGGATTATATGTACAAATAATATATAACACATTATACAATTTTTCTTCTTTTGCCTTACGGCAGTATAAGATTAGCAAACATAGTCCGCTGAAGGCGGTTTTACATTTGTGGCTCTATAGCCGGGGGCTTACAAAGAATGGAGAGGGACCATTCCGGCTGGTGGTGGTCATCTGTCTAGAGCCGGAGAAGGCTCGACAATTAAAGGCCTCATGTGATCGGTTATCACTGAGAGTTCACTCTTTTAGCTCTACTTGAGATAGTTCCGTAGAATCTTATTGCTCGATCTCTTTTTATTTTATAATTACATTTTTACATATTACATATAAAAATATATACATTTTGTACAGGAGATCGTATTTTTTTATAATAATAACT
>NW_027113534.1:52897-53354 GCF_000696795.3 Halyomorpha halys
TCTCCCTCTCTCTCTCCCTCTCTCTCTCCCTCTCTCTCTCCCTCTCTCTCCCCCTCTCTCTCCCTCCCCTCTTCCTAAAGTGGTTCTCTCTCCTTCCTGTCTCATCGTTCCCAAACCGTCATCATTCCGAACAAATCTACAACCTCTCCCCTTCTTCTGACACGAGGTGTTTCTTGTTGAAGGCAACGGTGGTGGACACAAATAAAAGTTTTAACTGTTCTTACTGTTTTATTAGTTACGGTTGAACTAGCAGTTACGTGAGAACTAGCAACACAACACACACGCAACCTTCCACTTGCTGTTACATACCGACTTGTGATACAATCGATATATTCACAGTTTGCCATAGAGCAACATGCAGCAAGAAGAAGAAGAAACCCAGAAAGAAAAGGGGATTTAGTGATCTAACGAATACTGTTAAACCTGGTGAATATTATAATTCTGACTGTGGAAAGTA
>NW_027113534.1:63834-74379 GCF_000696795.3 Halyomorpha halys
CGGACCATATTCCTTTCATCAAAAATACTTTTAATTTACAATTTTTTGATTTTAATGTTTCACAGACATTTCATTGAGTCCCTGGTTCAAACATCCCCAACTGGTCGTCCGTCATTTTGTAGATGATTTGAACTTTTTGTCTTACAAACACAGTACTTACTTTCCACAGTCAGAATTATAATATTCACCAGGTTTAACAGTATTCGGTAGATCACTAAATCCCCTTTTCTTTCTGGGTTTCTTCTTCTTCTTCTTAGTACCAGTATATTTCGTAATTTTTTCTTCTAATGTTTCTCCATCTTTGACACAATTTCCAGGTCACCAATTAAAGATCTTAATTTGTGTAACCTTTTTGTAATCTCACCAGGTTTCTCCTTTTTGCTTTTTCTTGATGTTTTGATTTTTCTTAGCCTTTCTTTGCACAATTTCTGTCTTTTCCTTTTCTCTAATATCATATTTTCCTCTCAATGATCCTTCAAGTCTGCTAGGATATCTCTTTATCTGTAGATTTTCTTCTGTTTCAAATCTCAAATTGTTTCGGTCTACTGCATCAGCTTGTTCTTCCTATTCTCTTTTATCTTTAGATAAATTTTCATTAACCTCTTCTAAAACCTTTTCATCTTTTACTTTTATTTCCATCAATACTTCACCACTTTCATCTTCAGATTCTGAATCACAATTAACCTCATTTTTATATTCTTTTTGTATCTTCATGTTCTTCGACGTAAGCTAATGGTTCAGAAGCAGATGTTTTATTGTCTTCTTTAATTTCTTTTTTTTTTTTTGGTTTTTGGTACATTTGTAGCATTCATATTCGATTCAGTCTCTACTATCACAGTATCATTTTTTTTTCAATTTTTACTTTGTTTTTAGAGAAAAACAGAGATTCACCGTTCTGTATTATTTTATCCACAAACAACAAATTTATACTGAGATCTGAGATGCGCATTACGTCTTTCAGTTGACACTTGTCACTTTTTACACAAGCAACCATTTTGGCTGTCATGGATGCACAGTTTTCAGCAATACCTACCTCAGCATCAATAGGTTGTGCCTGGGACAATACTCTTATATTGTTGGTCATATTTCCCTTGGAACCTGAATCTAAGACCCATTCAGTTGATAATTTACTGCAGCTTTCAGTGAGGAATGAAGCTGTTGACGTTTTCATTTTGTTTTTACGAAAGAAGCAGTACTTCTCTCAGTGGTTTTTTTTTTTCATATACCACAGGATTTTTTCGTGGTTGGGCAATCTTTACTCACATGTTCTTCTTTCTTCAGCTATCAGTCTTGTCGTTGAATTTGATTGTAATTATTACTTTGGAAATGATTATATCATCTGGTATTTCATTTCCCTATGACTTCAATCTAAATGCCGAATTTAGGAAAGAACTTATGTGCCTGACCAAGTCCATCCCAGTCTTAAATTTAAAATCAAAGAATTCTTGCAAAAATTCAAACTTTTGCTGAGAAACATCTCTTTCATAGATGTCATATATTTTGGAATACATTTGACATCCAGTAGTACAAGTCAAAATATGAGTTGTATCTGATTCACTGTTGTTATTATTAACCTTTGGACTTTAGCATCATTTTGTTTATAGACATTATAGTCTTTACTTTAATGGTTTCTGGGAGGCTCAAAATCTTTGGAAGTAATCTCAAATAACCCGTTGGCTATTAAGAAGATGTTTACCTTGAATTTGCACATTTGGAAGTTGTGAGGTCCGGTCAGCTGCTCAATGGGATCTTTTCATGGTTCTGTAAAGCTGTTGAGATCCATTTTATACTACTCCTTGCACTTAAATGTTTTTCCTTTACGAAGTAAACACAAACAAACACTACCGAACTCTTTTTACTGTCTCACTACAAATTTTAATTTAGAGAACTACCTGGGCCCATAAACTGTTGAACGCAAGGGTGGTGGACACAAACAAAATGTTTTTACTGTTCTTACTGTTTTATTAGTTACGGTTAGATAACATAAAACATTTTTACTGTATGGAGAACTAACAACACAAGTACACGCACAACGCTAGCTCGGTACCCTTCCACTTGCTGTTACATACCGGCTTGTGATACAATCAATATATTCACACACATGCCACAGAGTAATATGTATACAATAAAAAATGAATTTTTACATCTTACTTTGATATAGAGAAATAATTTCTAGCCCATGTTCATAACCTACACGCCTAACCATATGTTGCCAGCCACAAAATTGTTAGGCATCGTATCTTCGGGTTCGCAAAGCCTTATTATTATAACTTCAACCTTTCCCGTATAGAAGTATGGTTTATAATAGATTTAAAATTTTAATCAAAAATTTTATTTCTATTAATTCGCCAAAATGGCGAGCAGAATGTTGTGATTAACAACATATGGTTAGGCATGTAGATTATACACATGGGCTAGAAATTATTTCTCTTTACATTAAATTAATAACTTTTTTTTTAAATTGTTGAGGTGACAAAACTTCCAAATTGAATATAACCTATTCTATATGTTTTTGTACAACGTTTCGGGACAATTATTCCATACGCAATGCACCTTTACAATCCACATATTTGTCATATTTTTAATTTCCATATTGAAATCATGTCATCTATATAATCATAGTTTAAAACTGTTTACATCTACATTATTTAAATTATTGTATTTCAATATTGTGTCACTATTCACAGCTTTTTTTATCTTATTTATATATTCTACACTCACAATTTGTTCATAAAAAATTATTGCTGTTCTTTTGTTTTTAATATCGTTACTACTAAATATAATATAGTTATTAATCATCAGCACTTAATGAGAACAAGATAGAAACATTGTAAAATATTATAAAAACGGTTTGAATATGAATAGAAAACGTAAAAAATTATATAAAAAAAAGAGGAGCCCAATGAGGTAAGTTAGATAAATTGAATAAATAGCAAATTTAGATAAATAGAATATTAATAACAAATACAGTAATGAGTGATAGAATGGTTGATGTAAAACTAGAGTACTGAATAGTGAAGAATACTTAACAATACTGAATATATGTAGCAACAAATAGGGTAAAATTAAAAGAAAGATTGATGAAGTAAATTTGGTATAACTATGATGCAATGACAGATAGGAATGTTTTATAGAATATGTGATGATATACAATAACTATCCATAGTCCTTATTTAGTAATTCAGTTAAAAAATCTGCAAAACATTAATTTATCAGCTGATTTCATGCATAGATTCAGTAGCATATGCAGGTGCCATCAATAGCCTTCATGGTTAAAAAACAGTTATTTAAACTTTATTTTGCTAAATATTACATTTTATACATAATATAATGCTTATTAAAATTAAAATACAAGAAAATATCAACAAAAAAACTTTGCTTTTTATTTGGTTTCCAGGGGAAAAGTGTTAAAAGAAATTATTTTTATTAGGTTCTGGTTATTATAAACCTTGTCATCATTTTTTTTTTTAATTTTAGATTATTATTTAATTTATTGGAAATTTTATTAGATAATAATTCTTCTTAATTTTGTGTTGTTTTAAATACACTATATAGTGTTAAAAATTAGTTTGCTAACAGAGACAATCGAATTTTTGATAGAACTATAAAAGCTATAAAAAGTATTCAGAACTATCAATATATTTCAGCCCTAACATTTAGTATCTATTATCTAACAGATATAGCTTTTCAGTTTCTCCGAAGATTGCCCCTTTTGTTCTTCAAAATGATCTACATGTGGGGGACCGTCTAGGGGTACAATGCTTTGTCACTAAGGGTGATCTGCCACTCTGGCTTGGTTGGACAAAAGATGGTGGTGTGCTGCCGGGAGATGTAACTGTACACCAGTATGGACAGTATACTAGCTCCCTTACCATCAACTCTCTTACTGAAGGTCATACAGGGAACTACACGTGCATTGCAAGGAACAATGCCTCAACTGTAGAATACACAGCCAAACTCCTTGTGAATGGTAATCATTTCACAAAAACTGAGGTATACCTTTATACAAAAGAGTCATTATCTTATCGTCCAGCTTACTTATAAGGGAGTTTGCATTACATTTCTTTAACTAATTAATATATTTTATTTTTTTGATATCTAGTATGCACAGGTACAAACAGTGTAACAAGTGCTGGGATTACATTGTATGAAGGTTATCTCAGATTTTACTTATTTAAATTATGGAAGTAGCCTAGATTATGTTTGTTTCAGTGCCTCCAAAACTAGGACCTTTTACATTTGGGGAACTGATTGAAGGTGTAAGGACTCAAGTACAATGTGTTGTTCAATCTGGTGATCCTCCATTAACACTCACTTGGCTGAAAGATGGTGTAGAATTTTCATCGGATTTAGGTATTCATATAACCAAAGATGACTTTTCAAGCACCCTGGCAATAGGCAATGTCCGTTTGGAGCATACAGGAGACTACACATGTGTTGCGACCAATGCTGCAAAATCCACCAAATTGTCATCTAGACTTACTGTCAGCGGTATTGTGTGGCAGTTGTGCAAATGGATAATGCACTGCTAGCTATTGCACATGCACACTTTTGACTTCCAACACTCAATATCTTCCTTAATTGACTTGGGACACAACAGTTTAAAGTTTTATTGATAGTTTCTATTAAATGTAGTTCTTGAATTGAAATATCATTAAGAAAACTGGGAAAAAGTTATAAGATAGCAAATAAAAAAAAAAAAATTGATTCTAATTAAAAATCATTGTACAAATTATACTAATTTATCACTTTATTAGTTGTTAAGAAGGACCAAAGAAATGAAGAAGTAATAGAAGATGTGAGCAGGAAATTTTATTCTATAACATAGCCTGCTGCTTTTACTTTTTTCCCGAAGATTTTAGTGTTGGTAATGCTTATCAGGAGAGCTTAGGACACAAAAAGCAACTTTATGCATTGCACTAGCACAGCACAGCTTTGAGCTTAGGTGCACAGTGCACACAAACTCTTTTATTCTATTTTGCATGAAAAAAGTTCAAAAACCTGTTACAATTTTAAGAAATCATTTCCAACTTGTTGTTTCCCCTTTAATTTGTTGTTTATATACTAAATTTGACCATGTGGCTAATCATGTTTTCAAAATACGTAGTTGCATTAAAAGTATGAATAATTGCGATTAATATTCATATGTAACTTTTTTTTTTCATTGATGTGGTACTTGTAGTATAGCATCAATGGTGAGAAAAGAGATTTAGCGACTTTGAGGGTTGAATTTATTATTACATTTTAGCTATAGAACCTTAATAACAAGTCATTCATAATGAAGTTTAAAGAACTAATAAAAATCATTTAAGAATATTCCATAAGCAATTGAGTTTTATTTTAAAACATTGAAAAAGGTTGTCCAACTGAACTGTAAACAAGAGATTTGCTGAGAAATGCATGTGAGTCATTTTCATCAGACTTGTCAAATTGATGCCTTGACCAAGATTGCATTGACCAAGATTTGAAAAATAAAAATTCATATATCTTCATCAAAATTTTTGTAACTAACATATTTGTTTCTATAATAGTAAATATAATTTTTTGCCTGTTGTGTTATAGTCAATACTTAAAATAAAAATGTGAATTGAAATTTTTTTATTATTTTTAATGTTTGTTAAAATTTTATTATTTTGACAAGAAGAAGTTATTTTCAGTTCATTTTAGACCATCAAGAGAACCTATTATCATGAGGGCAACTGTCATATGTATTACACATGTTATATTGGTTACACCATAACAGTTCCTGCAACAATTGCAGCCGTGACTGTAAAGAGATACTGTATAAACGGACTTTAACATGGTTGTAGCTTCACCGCTGCAACATGTACTGTCAATTATCACACCAGACCTGGAGTAACAGTATTACCATGACAGTGAATACTATCATGATAGTAACTGTTCCTACCATTGCATTGGATGTAACACTTCCTGCTGTGGAAGTAAAGTATAAACAGGCTTCAATATAGCATTAGCTTCACTGCTGTTGCATGTACTGTCAACTATCATGTCAGATCTGTTAAAAAGTTTTGCCACTACAGTGAATGCTATCATGGCTGCAAGTGTCATACAGTTATACCTTGACAGTGGTTATAACAGTTGCTACAATGGTTGCAAAATCTCTCCATGTAATATCTTTCTCATCAAATAATCATTAATTCAGAAATAATCCTTTAATTTATTTAACAAATACATTATTTAATCAGTGCCCTGGTTTAATCTCAAGTATGCTACTACTGCAATCTGAACATACTTGAGAAATCAATTTTAAAAATAAAAGAAATAAGTTTGTAATAAGAAATAATCAATAATACCCTAATTTTAGAAACTATGTCTGTAGACCTTTTAATCTTTGCCACTGGAAAAAATTTGAACTTATTAAAAATTATAAAAATAACATAACATGCTTCAGTATGAATGGGGATATGGAAATACAAGACCCATTACAAGATCCTACAGGATTATTTAAATAGTTTTTTCTTCTATTGACCTCCATGCGGACTATGTTCCTAGAGTATATGCATATATTTCATTTTAATTAAAGCTTTATTTTAAATTTAAGTCTGTGCCCTCCTTCAAAGCAGCCAATGATTCTATAGACAGAAGATCATGACCAGTCTTTGGAAGATCATGACTGAGCTGGAAATTCCTGGCAATTTGGTAAGACTGACAAAAGCATGTAAAAATGATCTTTAATGTAGAGTCCTGATAGAAGGGGAGGTATCTTGAGCCTTTCAAGTCAGAACAGGTCTGAGACAGGGATATGGACTCTTGGCAATCCTGTTAAACTTAGCCCTAAAAAAAGTGATTTGAAGAACATTACACAAAAATGGTGGGCCATTTCCATATCGGAATGAAACATAAAACCTTAGTGTACGTGGACGACATTGTAGTCCTAGGAAGTAGCCAAGCTGACATTGAAAGACTCATAAATACTCAAATAACAGAAACAGAGCAAATCAATTTGCAAGTAAAAAAGATGAAACAAAGTAAGCCAACAAACCCACCTTCATGACATGGTCTGGGTGGATGGCTGATCGTTTACGAAAGTAGACAATTTTAGATACCTCGGCTCCACAATAATCTAAATTAATGATCTACTGACTGAGGTAGACCAGTGTACAATAAGGGCAAAGAGAGTCTTCTTCTCTCTGCCAAGCATACTGAAATATTGAAAACTCTGAATCTAAGGGTATACAATACCATGATAAAGCCAGCTTTTATATATGGCCATGAGACCTGGGCTCCTACAAGTACTCTAGAAAGTAGACCCGAGAGATTTGAAAGGAAAGTCCTCCATAAAATTAAGGAGTGATCAGGGAATGATGACTTAAGAGATGGAGGAGAAGAACTATCAGTGAACTGCTAAAAGAGACTGGCCAGTCAACATTTCATGACATCAAGGCAGGGAGGTTAAGATGGGCCAGACATATAGCTCGAAGCAATCCATAAGGATGCCTCTACACAACAATGAATGCCACTATAGTTAGCAAGAGACCATGTGTGAGGCCAAAAACCAAATGGTTAGACAGAAGCTATCCATAATATATATAATAGCTATATAGAAGCTATCGATTATATATATATATTAGTCCTATACCTAAAATTAATATCGTTAAATTAAAAAGTAAACTACTTATTACATACTAACTACATCTATTTAATGAAAGGTGATATCAAAATACTTTTATGCTGGTATATTCCCTGAATTTAGTATATTAATCGTTTAACTTCATTATTTTTATTATTTTTTTTTTGTAGTACTGCAAATTATCCACAAAACATAACAGTTGCTAAATTATCAGGGGTCTACTGTATTATCAAATAAATGTATCATTGATTTTATTTGGTAATCTCACTGTTTATTTCTTACAATATCTGTTTCATTTGCAAATTTATTAATGAACTGACTAATTATTTGAAAATCTATTGAAATCTTTGATTTATAAAAATCTTTCTTTCTAACTTAGATGTAATATAATCCAGTCTTAAGGATAATTTTCTGTCTAATATTTTACATATATCATGATATGCTGCTCATTGTCCAAGATGAAAATAATGGATTATATCATATCTTTTAGCAACAACTTATTCAGATAAACATTGTTGGCTGTATGATATTGTTCTGCATTAATGGATGAAATGTTTTGAATTATATTATTTTTATAAACTATAACTAATAAAATTGTATACAATATATATTAATACAGAATTATTTACTTAACAGGTCTCTGAGAATGAAGAATAATTACTAAAAATATGTTTTAACAATTTGCTTATTATACAAATTTTAATTTTTATTAGATACATTTAATTTTTATTATTTATGATTCTCACAAAACGTATTATTTAAGTCTATAATTGTCTAATGTGTGATGAGTTATCAAGGTTCTAGTATAATTCATGTTTCTAACATTTATAAAAGGCATGCTTAATCTAGGTTCTTTGCACCAGGTTTGGAACATCAACTAAAGTGTTTTCTAAACATTCTTCAATTTTGATATGTATTAAGTTCTTTAATACTTGTAAAATCAAGAACTGATTAAATTTATATGTTACTAAAACAATACTTGTGTTCATTACAGTGGAACATAGTAACTGGATTATTAGCTATTGATTGAAATCCAACATGGCTCCTATTAATAATATTTTATTTACCACTACAAATTGAGTCTTTAGGAATTCTAGTCAACTTTAGACTTACAAAAAATGTTAATTTGTTGAATTTTAAATGTAATAAATTTGTGATAGAAATTATATTGAATTTTATTGGTATGAGAACTTATTTTGATTCAATATAGTCATTTTAACATATCTGTCTGTGAAAACAATTGTAAATTTTTTGGGGGCAAATTAATTTTATGTGATTGAATTTTCACTTGTACATGCATATTACTGAAGCAAACTTTTCTTATACATGGATCATTTATTAGTTCACATTACACAATCTATTATAATGGAAAAATTCTAGAAAATGAAGCTCTTTCATAATGTTTAATATTACTGTAATTATACCTGATTAAGCATTTGTTTATGTTTTTTAAGTGACTTATAAATTACAAATAACTTATGTGACTTATTAGAATCATAACAATGACTAGATCAATAACTCATCAAAAAAAGTAAATATTTTACTCTAGATTTACATTTGTTCATCCTCAACACCTCATTAAAAATATTGTTATCTGTAAACCATTATTTGGCACCTGTGTTCTGCATATATTGAAGTTAGCTTGTATTTATCTTGGTGCTTCAGTTTGCTAAATAGGAAACTACTATTAATGAAAAATATAACTGTTTTATTTCTTCTTAAAACATGGAATAAAATTTTGGTGGTGATTTTCTATTTGTTTATTAATTTAAAGATGTGTACCATAACATTTTAGAGCATAAAAAATGTATTTATGTTATATATATATATATATATATATTCCATTTCATTGTGTTCATTTACTTAAAGAGAACAGAGTTATCCAATTTCTTTTTCTTGTTATTGTATTTATTTTTTTAATTAAATGCTCGATGACCTTGTAAGTTTTGAAATCTAATTAAATAAAAGCTTAATTTCATTATTTATAATATTTTAAAATATATTTATTCTGATTGCTAACACGTTTCTTTGTTAATAGGTTTTTACATTTGGGAGTTAATACATTAGTTCCATTTATGATTCAAATCATTGCTATTGATAAGAATATACTAATAAAGTTTGATGTTCCAACCTATCATTGCACTTTCACAATTTCAAAGGCTTCTGTAAGACCTTAAATAATAATGCACATAGTCCAAAATTACTTAAGTAAACCATTAAATTTATCTTTCTTATAAAGAATTTGTGTATTACATAAAACTTTTTACAATAAGAATATAAAAATTAATCAATAAAATAATTTCCTTTTTTTATTATTAATGAAAATATAAAATAGTAATATATCTTTGAAAACTTTTGAAAATATTTAAAATATAGATTAATGATTTTTTTATCAAACTTATTGTACGTACTTACATATTCAAATTATTAAATTTTTGTGTTATAGGTTAGTTTTATTAATTCTTGATATAGAATTTTAGAAAACATTAAATTAATATTATATTTATTAGTTGTAGCTATTTAACATATACTGTGAATTGTTTTATAATTAAGTGCTTTGTTTCTTTA
This sequence comes from Halyomorpha halys, assembly GCF_000696795.3. Taxonomy (NCBI): domain Eukaryota; kingdom Metazoa; phylum Arthropoda; class Insecta; order Hemiptera; family Pentatomidae; genus Halyomorpha; species Halyomorpha halys. Next base: position 73,994 of record NW_027113534.1, read on the forward strand.
GTACCTCCTCATTGGGTTTCTGAACCAAAAGATGTAAATGTGACTAGAGATAGCTCTGCAATGTTTGACTGTAGTGCTGATGGTTTCCCCACTCCGCAAATAGTTTGGAGAAAATTATCAGGTGATTTTATATTTTAAAAACTCAGTTAAAAAAATGTCAAAAATGACTTATAAAATGATGCATCTAGAAAACAAAAATGTATTCATTATATCATATATATAATAAGTTGTGGACTAAGTCAGCTGTTCTTTCAATATCTGATTGAACATTATATAAATATCTGATTGAACATTATATATATATATATAAGTTACAGCCTCAGTCAGCTGTTACTTCGATGTCAGCTGACTGAGGAGATCAGCTGATCGCATGTATATAAAGAGAT
>NW_027113534.1:76593-78684 GCF_000696795.3 Halyomorpha halys
GAGCATGTCTCCTTCTTTAAAAAAAATATCTTCATAATCTCACTTAAGCCTCTGCCTCCAGTTCTCGGCCTGATTAATTCCTCCAACCCGTGCGCCCTCAGTTTTCTCCTGTTGATGACATTTGTACATTTTACCCCCCAATATCATTCTCCAATTTCCCTTGATATTCTTAACCCAAACACCCACCTTCCCTTGCAGGTGACACCCCACAATCACTTTGTATTCCCTCGACATACTCTCTACGATATGTACCGGCAAGTTCTCTCTACTAAATCCCCAACGGGTCAAACTTATCTCTACCTCCCCCTCTACCACACAAGGGCCACCCAGGGTGATTAATTTGCAATGATATTTCTGAATCTTGGGTATCCTATCTCCATCATACAGCTTTTGCAAGGTTTCTCAGCACATGATGGTGTTGTCCACCAGGCACCTCACTCCAGCTATCTCTAGTATAGGCAGACCGCCGCTCTTTTCTCTCACACTATAATTCAGCAGTGTGCGGTCGCCTCTCCGCTGACAACTCCTTCAGATTTCTCGCGTCTTCCTCTCTCTAGTCCGTCGTCTCCATTCTCTTCCGTTCCCTCGCTTCCATCCTCTTGTTTCTACCTTCTCCTCTAGACAACTTCGGTTCCTTGACTCTTCGACTTCTTCTTCGGTCTCTGATGCACCTGATGCTTGCGTAGATTCATCTGAAGATCTACTGAACCTACGGTGGCTTCTCCGTATCTGTTTGGCGTTGATCTCCATTGTTTCGCCCCGGCCCACATCTCTTCTTCGGTACAAATATGGGCACTATTTGGCTATGTGCCCCTCATTGCCACATTCAAAGCACCTCGAGCACGTGCAATTTGCCACTAAATGTTCAATTTTACCACATCCGTAAAACTTTTTAACTATGCTTCTTTTATTTTCTTGGTCCATATCTCTCTCTTCTACCATTCCCGTGTTCCCTCCTTCTCCAAGGGTTGGGGATGTTTCTTGTCCGTTGGTATTCCATCCGAGTCCACCCTGGTTCTTCTACTTCCATTCGGGCCTCTACCTCTCTAGCGCTCGCTTCTATGAGATCTTGGGATATTTCCACAAACGAGCGCTCTCTCGGAAATCCTTCCTTCTTCCCTAGCTCCTTTGCCAACAGTATCTTCAGTACCGTTGTCTCCAACATCTCGCTGAATTTGTCTTGGATTCTGTTATATCTTGCCAGAAGTTCTGCGGCATACTGCCCATTAGACTGTCTCGGTTTTTTTGTTTCTCTGAACATCATGAATATATCCTCCTCTGGGGTCATAGGCATGTTTCTTGGCCGATGATATTCCATCCGAGTCCACCCTGGCTCCTCTACTTCCATTTGTGCCTCCACCTCTCTAGCGCTTGTATCAATGAGATCTTGAGCACATTCCACAAACAAGCGGTCTCTCGGCATTCCCTCTTTCTTGCCCAGTTCTTTTGCCAACTGTATCTTCAGTACCATGGATAGGAATTGCATTCGACCCTGTACTTCGATCGTCTCAAACATCTCGGTGAATTTTTCTTGAATTCTGTTATAGCGTGCCAGGAGTTCCGCGGCATACTGACCATTAGACTGTCTCGGTTTCTTCGTTTATCTGAACATCATGAATATATCCTCCTCTGGGGTCCACCGTCCTCCTTCCAGGAGGTCTCTTCATCTGCCTGAATCCGATTAAGGATACTTCTTTTTACACGGCAGACTACCGCTGCTTTCAGTGCTTTTGCATCCTCGTTGTCTAATAGATCCTCCGACATCTTCGCTTCTATTCGGCCTCATATTCTCTAAGTTCAGAACTGCTTTTCTCACTATTCCGTTACTGGTCATAATTCAAAGAGAACAATGAAAAAAAATTTTCTTTTAGACTGAAAATTAATCCGGTATCTAAAGTTTCCGGGTTTCGGCACCAGTTAAGTATCGGCGGAAGCCAAATGTCAAAAACGCGAATTAGGAATAAGATCTCTTATATACCCTCGATCAGCTGATCCCCTCAGTCAGCTGACATCGAAATAACAGCTGACTCAGACCGTAACTTATATATATATATAAGTTATGATGAGCCGGAACTCTAGAGTTAAAAAAAA
>NW_027113534.1:78734-93304 GCF_000696795.3 Halyomorpha halys
ATATGTCATTGTGTTTATGTTATTATTAATAAGTTAAGCATATTGGAATTAGCATTGGAAAGGATGCTTGGCGGATATAAGTAGATTGAAGAAAGGTTGCAGTGAGGGTAATGTGTTAAATATGATATAATAATAATAATACTTTATTTATTCTGGGACGAGTCCCTTTAGAATATTACAGAAAAATCAATAGATGAGGAGCCTCAGAAATACATAAACAAAAAATACAAAGAAATATAAACAGTCATAATAAAAAAAATAATTATAGGTTACTTTTTCACTTTTACCAGTTGAACAATAAAAAAAAAGTTAATAAATAAAAAAGAGAAAAAAAACGATGTAAAAATAATTAAGAATAATGTAATAGTTTACATACATATTTACAATTTTATGAGGTCTGAATGGATTGGAAATAATTGAACAGGCGGGATATAAAGGTAGGGAGGGTATTGGAGCAACGGATGATAGAAGGGATGAAGTTCCATAAGGATGAGGCTCGGATAATGAACGATCTATCGAAAGCAGCGGTTCGGTTGGCCCTTGTGTATAAATCTGAAGACCGTGAACGGGTATTGCGGGAACGTATGGAGGATTTCAATTGAAGGAGCTCGTAGATGTATGATGGACGACGGGATTGGATGACTTGGAAGATGAAGGGAGCCAGGAAATACTTACGACGGTAGGAAGGATAAAGGCACTTCAACTATGCATAAAAACGGGAAACAGAGACGTCCCTTGGGATACCGAAGATATATCGTACACAGCAATTAATCAAGCGTTTTAATTTCGCCTCGAGATCCCCAGAGACGCTCCCATGTACTGTACAGCCATAGTCCCAATAGGAAGTGGGGAAATATTAGAAAAGTGACCAGGAGCCTACGAGTTTCAAATGGAAATAGGTGGCGGAGGTAATTTAAACGTTTTAAAGTTGAAAAGGTACGGCGGGAGATATTGGAAACATGGTTTTTCCAGGAAAGTGTTTGATCGAAGGTTATTCCCAGGTTTTTGATAGTGGGGTAAAATTTGATGGGACTATCATGTAGGAACAGAGTTGGAATATTAGGAACAGTTTTAAGTAAATGATTGGAGCCTATAAAGATTGCCTTCGTCTTCTCCGCATTTAGCTTCAACTTGTTAGCTCTTGCCCATTCACAGATCCCATCCAAATCTTCTTGAAGTTTCTCTGTGGCTGGTAATAGGTCAGAAGGCGGGAAGGACAGGTATATTTGGAAATATATATATGTATATATAGTTGAGAGTAAAGATTTAAATATAAACAGATGGTCAGGGTTGCGGTCAAAAAAAGAACAAATAGTTTAAAACTATTTTTTTCTTTTTTTTACCGCAACCATTATCTACTTATATTTATATTTGGAAATCATCTGCATATATTACAATAAAGCTTTGTATCGATTTGTTTGTTTAATATTAGTTTACAGGTTACCTGCTCTTTACTTTCTTGAGTAAAACAATCAACCCAATCATCTTTTATAAATGACTAATTTTATCAGTTATCTTTATGAATATTGATTTTCCCCAATTTTCAACTATACTTATGTTGTTACCCGTATTGAGAGCCTCAGTGAAAGAATTTCCTCCTGTCAGGTAAAATATAGTGCTGAGAAATATTTGTGGTTTGGAAATGTTTAACAATTTAATAGAAAAAATAATAACTTGAGGAAAAATGAAGCAAACAAAAATGAATCGACAATTTTAAACATATATTAATACAAAAATAAATAAGATAAAAAATATAAACCGAATTACTTCTTTGGATTAAAAACAAGGGAAAAAAATGATTAAAGGTATGTATTTTTTAAATCTGCCTTTCTAGCAGATCCATAAATCTGACAGGCGTAAGTCCATGTAGGTTTTAGTAAATAATTGTATACGATAGGTTTCTGTCAAAGGGGTAATTTAGAACATCTGTTAAGTATGGAATAGAATAGTCTCAGTTTTGTTTTGACGTGGGGACCACATCTCAATCTTCTGTCATAAGTCTGAAGAGTAGGTTTCATGTCGTAGAGTAAATGCGACATGTGACTTGTCGTGTTTAATCTTTTCTATTATTTGCACGGATATTCCATTATGTACACCAGGTCTGTATGTCATTTAGATTATTTTGTAATGTTACTGTTGTCTGTGTTTCTCGTAATAATAGTAGTGCCGTCGGCATACGTCGCGGTTAGTCAAGTTATCGTTTGCTGGTAAGACATATGTGTCATTAATGACAGAAGTGGGTCCAGTATAGAACCTTGAGGGACTCCTGCAAATATTGGTTTGATTGATGAGTTCACTGAGCTTTTTTGGTTAGAAAAGAAGCTGCCATACCCCAGAAGCGCATTGTTTTAGTTCAAGAGCAGAGAAAATGAAGTATGTGAGCCTGTGTAGCAGTTGTGTTGTGGAATGTAACGTGCGAAATTAGTGGTCGGGAAACATGTTGTAGTCAGTTTAGAATGTTAAGAATACATTCATGCAATAAATTTTCAAAATATTTGGAGAAAACTGGAAGAAAATCAATAAATCTATAGGAATCGGGATCTATGTTTGTCTTTGTTCGATTCGTGTATCAATAAAATCGTGGAGTATTTCCATTGAATAGGGAATTTAGTTCTCCAGAAGATAGCGTTGTATAGGGTTTTGAAGAATGCTAAAGATTTTCTGCGGAGTTTTTGAAGTACCTCAGCTGTAATAAGGTTGCCAGGAACTTACTTTTATGGCATTTTTATGATTGAAAGGAGTAAAGAATTTAGCAGGAAGAGGAGAGTCTAAGACTTTTTTGCACATTAGCTTCGTACTGTATGCCCGGGGTTAAAAGATGGTAGATGAATGTTTCGGATTTCTCCTAATCCGAAAAAGCCCACGAACCATCATCTTTTCTCAATGGGACTGATACCTCATGTTGTTTTAAGAGTCGCTTAGTGTGTCTCCACAAACTGTTGTCACAAGTTGTCAGGTTTTCTAAAAATCTGTTAAAGTTAGTTTGTTTGAATTAAATGTCTGTAAATGTTGAAATGAGCCATTTTCTTTTGCCACCAGCAGTCCTTTTTCTTCACCCTTTCAGTGCAAAAATGAGTGAGTAGAGACACTCTGAGGTGCCTCCCGGAACGGGGGAAGAGGGAGGAAATCTAGAAATGAAGGAAGAATAACCGAAGAATGGAGTAAGTTCACACTTATCAGTATAATTAACATCTATCATCATCCTCATCATTAAATCCATAAACCAATTATTTTAAATTCATACAGTCCACTACAATCCAGACAGCCAATCAAAAGTGAAGGAGCGCCTGGCTTAAGCTGGAGGCATACTTCATACAGGTGTATGAACCACCACTACCTTTTGAATTTTGTGAATACCAAGCTGTTTTCTAGTTGAAGTAAAGAATTCAGCTGCTCCTCCCAAATTATGTTCAGATTTCAGTCAAATGAGTATTTAGGATGTGGTGGCATGATTAACGTCTTCAGCGGCAATAGTTGACGTTTGCAAAGAGAGTGTTTGAAATGGGTTTGCCACTGTCGAAATTATTATCAACATTTTTATTTCTTTGGTATATTTCTTTTAAATCTATTTTTAATTATAATTCATTTAAAGTTTCATTATTTTACATTTGTTTTAGTGGTAAACCCATTTGAAACCTCTCGCCATATGATCAATAACAATTAATTCATTATGAAGAACTTGTGTTGTTATATAAAAAAACTGAATGTTATGTTAATAATAATTATGAATGTTTCGTTATATATGTCAAGTGTAAAGATTGTTGTATCGACAAATAAAGAACGTAACTAAAGATTCATCTTTATCGTTACACAGAAACACGCACTAAAGTGGTGACCCCGAACGTAAGTTTACCGTTTATTTTTCATATAATTTTATTAAACTCCAGTGAAACATGCATGGGCACAATTTAATCGACCTGCTAACCGGTGAGGAGGAGCAAAAGGAATTAGTGGAATCGGCGAAAATACTCAACACATTGTCTCGGCTACCCACATTTTATAGGGAAGAACCTGACATGTGGTTCATACAAGTTGAGGCAGTGTTCAGCTCTTGTCATATAGCTGATAGTAAAACTAAGTTTCAGCTGATCATCGCCCAACTGGATTTAGCAGCTCTAAAGCTGGTTGCCGATCTTGCCCGGTACCCCCCTGCCACTGAGCCACACGAGAGGCTAAAAGAGCGGCTACTCTCCATCTTTGGGCCCTCAGACCACTCCAGCATTACGAAGTTATTGGAGGAACAGAGGCTAGGCGATCAACGGCCATCGCAGTTTCTTCGAGAAATGCAGCTATTGGCCGCAGGTAAAGTTCCTGCAGATATGCTCAACACCTTGTGGCTAAGAGGGTTACCTCAGGGAATGAAAGCAACCTTAGCCGCCACAGATCACACGGATTCCACGAAGCTGGCACATATTGGGGATAAAATAGCGGAAATTCAGCAGCCCTCAAGTAATTTTATTATGGGGAGGCATTCAGCACCTGCTTCTTCAAGGATGGAAGACATTAAGGTAGCGATTGATGACCTTACAGCGGAATTAGCCACTCTGAAAATGCTAATGGGATCCAGGATTGGCCGCTGCGATAACATCGTCGACAAAAAGTCCGGGACCAGATATCTGGTAGATACAGGAGCCACTATATCTGTTTTTCCGGTGAAGAACAAGAAAGTAAAGCCGAACATGCAGTTCACTTTATATGCGGCCAATGGCACGCCCATTCCCACATATGGAAGCATAGTCCAGAACCTCGATCTCGGTCTTCGGCGCAAAATTACACGGAGGTTCATAATAGCAACCGTGAGTCATCCAATCATAGGTGCAGATCTACTATATCACTATAACATTATGGTAGATCTCGCTGGATGTCAGCTGGTGGACCAAAAAAAAGGATTGACGACACGTGGAAGATTAGCTAAGGTACCGGTACCCACTGTTTATTCAGTACCAACCGGTGAATGGTACACAGCCTTGCTACGCCAGTTCCCTAGCGTTACACAACCAACATCCTTCGTCAAAGAGCTAAAGCACGACGTCGTCCACCATATAGAAACCCATGGAGCCCCAGTCACAGCCAAAGCACGCCGCCTGCCGCCGGAGAGGTACAACGCCGCCAAGCGAGAATTCAAGCAAATGATTGAAGAGGGAATTTGCAGACCATCCAATAGCTCTTGGGCTAGTCCACTACACACAGTGGAGAAGAGTTATCGTTACACAGGAACACGCACTAAAAGATATTCCCTAAATAGGTCCCAATTCATGATACCGTGGGTCAGGTCCTTTTCTGGCAAGGAGTGTTTCAGCACCCAATATCAGGTTCACTTGTAAATGATCTGATTCAAGGTCTGTTGTAACATAAATTGGCAGAGACTTCAAATATTTTGCTACAAAAATGTTTAGTATGAATTCGGTAAGCATGTCGGTTCATTGGGAGGAGAGATGTCTAAAAATAGATGACGGACACTATACCCGACTTTCTTGCCCCTTTGTGTACATAAATACCTTTATTTGTGTATGGTAACATATACTTTCAAGCCTGCAGTCGCAAAGGTAAGTCCGAGGAGTACTAACGATAAGTCCTTACGAGAGGAAAGAAGGAGGAATCCAGAGAAGGCAGAATGAACTAGAAGACTAAAAACTTATCAAAAATGGCACTAGAATGTACTGATCCCCTATCTGTATTAATTCTCACTGCCTACTAAGGAGAAGAATTCTCTGAAGAGGAAATTCGTACTTTGGTCTTTTTTTTTTTTCCTACCTCCTAGAACAAAAGAAACAAGCAATTACAAATATATACAATGGAAAAATGATATGTGCATATACCGGCTATCTGATTATCTTGTTTTGTCGGGATGGGATTATAAGAATGGTTGCCGGGTCCGCTGAAGGTGGTGTCGACAGTGATGGCATATCTTTGCCTGGATGCTCACTAGGAATAGGGAGGGGCTGTTCCTGCTGGTGGTATTCATACTTTGGTCAATCGGGTCGCCTTATTTTATATCTATGGAGATATTAGAGGCCATAGAGAGGTGCTTTGTATAAGACGTTAGCTTTTTGTGTCTCAGAAGATTCTATTGTAATCTTTTTTGTTTCTAATAATACATTTTAGAATATTACTACAAATAACATCGATATTAATTTGTACAATCAAAGTATTTACAAGAAATATGTATTTCAATATATGATGTTTGTCGTAGTAGCTGGTAGATTACGTCATGCCAGCCCATAGCGGGTTTGGTGGCCCAAGTAGTTACAGTTACAGTATAGACCAGCTGGTTGCGGTGTCACTACAAACACATTTCTTGGATGAAATACTCCATTATCGCTATAATCGAAATTTATTTGAGAACCAACTACATACTTTCTTACATTTGTGACAGCGAATAAGAATTAAAATGCAATATAGAATCCTTCTAGAGACTACATATCAATAACCCTTCGATGAGAAGGGTAAGAATTTACGTTGAGGACGTGTCCTCGCTTTCTAATAAGTTACGATTAATTTGATATTATTCTTGTGACATTGGTATTTATTCTTATCTCCTTCGATAAAACTACTTTCAATCTATATGAAACTGGATTTCTATTTTGTTCCATATCTAAGACATCTATACCTTATTCACTGTTTAGGGAACGACAATTTGATCTAGTCGTTTTGGATTGTTATTGGTTATTGTAGTTTTGGTGAGTTAATATTATATTTTAACTTTGTTTTATTAAGTTATGTTTTCTTCTGTAATTTTTGTAATATGGTCAACATCATTATAGTTTAAAATCTTCATAAAATCAAGAGTTTATGTATTATAATATTTCTTGGAACGTAATAGCTGTGTTAACCATGTATTACTTTGTTTCATTCTAGTAGTAAACCTAATAAATATTGATGTATTTTGTTAAAAAATTTAAATGACCTAAAGATAATAAAATAATTTTCTCCTATGTCATTTGTCAGATTAATGGCATGTTTATATTTTACTAAATAAGATGTTAAAAAACTCTGGATTTTTCAGAAATTTGTACCTCTTGTAATATAATTTGCCATTCAGTTCTCAAAATGACTTTTTTCTAAGGATTTTTTTAAACTTAAAACAGTTGCTTATTTGGGTTTATATATTTTTCTTGGATGATCTGAGAGTTCTTGATTTAAAAAATTACTTATTTTGGCTACTTCTGATTGTATTTAAGATTGTGTTTCTGTTTTGTCTAAATATAAGGGATGGGAAATTTAACTCTTCTATCTGAACCAATTTCCTAAAATTCACACCTTCAGGTGAATCAATTCTGTAGAACGATTCTTTGTTTGATTTTTTTTAACTTTTTTTTCTTTGAAGAACTTTTTATTGGACAAAACTACAAAAATTTGTATTTTTTTATTTATTAGTTAGTTGTTAATTATTAGGGGTATTCCTTTGTTGCGATATTAACGAGAAGTATTTGTCATTATTAAATTACGAAGTGTCATAAGTAATTCTAATTTCCGCCATCAGATTTAATCTGTTTGAAATAATTCGTTTTAAAGAATCAAAATATGAAATTTGGAACATTTGTCTTAAATTAATTACATTTAAGAAATGTCCCTCCATTACAGTCTGTGGGCATGTACTCACTTATGCACAATATTGTATTGTGGGTTATGACCAACACTATTATTTGGCTTGTTCCAATCAGAGTTTGATGATAGTCAAAATGTTGAAACTATCCTATTATTACTGCTTTAATTTGAAACTGTCATTTCCTGTTCGCCAAACTTGCTCAAGAGATAAACAGACTCCAATGAATCCATTTATCCAATCAAGTTCGGAGCAAAAGTGTTACTAAAAAAACTTTAATGTTTAATTAAAATCTTTTGTAAAAATTTTTCATTAATATAGTAAATACAGTTATAGAAGTGTTAAGTCATTATTTTGGATAATTATTTTTCAATACTTGTTATTTAAAATGAATTTTTAAAAACTTGTTTTGTTTTTTTAGAATATTTGATCCAGAAATCTAATAGACATTTCAACCATGGAGAAAAGTAATGATAATGCATCCTCAAAAGATTATGAAACTGGTCCTAATAAAAATCAAGGAGATGAAGAGAATGAGATTAAAAGCAATACCAATGCTGAAGAACAACTTGAAAAATTAACTGATACATCAGTAAGAGGTATATATGTTCATTCTATTCACTATCTTATATTTACATCAAATTTGACAATGAAAGACTTTGTACATGAAATAAATATACCGTAATGTATTGAAGCATTTTGGGATGTTATAATTCCTACTTGAGTCAGCAAAAATAAATTTTTGATTGGAGAAGTTTGTCGGGGGGTGCGGTCAGCAAAGAACAACATAAATAAACAAAACCATATTTATTTATTTTATGCCGACGTTTCGACCTGAGTTTCAGGTCTTCATCAGGGGTTGTGGCATAGAAGGTAGGCTTGTAACTGTTACAAGCATACCTTCTATGCCACAACCCCTGATGAAGACCTGAAACTCAGGTCGAAACGTCGGCATAAAATAAATAAATATGGTTTTGTTTATTTATGTTGTTCTTTGCTGACCGCACCCCCCGACAAACTTCTCCAATCAAAAATTTATTTTGTAGCAATGTTTGGATCAGAGTTGGTCCTAAGTATGATGTATGGCCTTCTAAAATCATATTGCTTAACACTCCAGGTTACTCTGGGCCAAAAAGTGACCTACCTGCATTTTATTGTATTAATCCGATAATCATTTCAGAATCAAGTAATTTTTAGGTAATTCATTTTTTAATAATTAGAAGTATTTGGAATTTATTTCATGAAAATACTGTGATTTTTACTTGTTAATTTTTCATGAAATTATTTTGTCTCCTCTGTTCATAATGTTGTAAGAAAAAGTTCATGAACACTTATGTATACCAGGTGAACAGGTAAATGAATTGAAATGATGATAGTTGGGTTTTGTAATCCTTACCTACTGATTTGAGGATTATAACATCCCCCCCCCGTAAAGATCATAGTATTCTCTTCCGAAATACAGTCCAATTCATAAAAACACTCCTTTGGTATATGTTTAGCCCATACAATTAGCCTTGTAAAAGTCTGAAAATCGGATAATACTGTTATATTATATTCATCATCGCTTTTATGTTGTGAATTTACTATCTGCATCGTGTTTAAAGTTTGGTTCCTCCTAGGTCTAAGTTTATTTGCTGCCCCTGTTTAAACTATCTGAGGAGGTTGCTGTTCGATCCCAAGTTTTTTTTCTAGAAAATAATATTTATGATGACCATATTAATTTTAAAACTTGATATCTTTATATACGAATATGAATACTTTTTCCCAACTATTCACAACCATTTTCTTTGTTATGTAAACAAGTTATTTTTTATTTTATTTTTTTATCCTCAGGTATTATGCAGTACTCATTAAGAAAAATTTATCAATCATATCAGGTATTTTATTAGTATCAGTTGGCTAGTATGTTGGAATGCCACTGAAAAAATTCAGCTTTAACTGCAAATTCTGTTTTATGAAGGGTCCCATTGTAGTGGTTAATCTTAAACTCCAGAAAGTATTTTTTTTAAATCGCCTCCATTGACTACCTAGTGTTTTGAAAAGTTCAACATAATAATCTTTTTCAGAACTTCTGAATGAGCAGTATAGCGCAAATTTCCCCTTATCTCTAAGCTGTGCATTACCCACTTGCGCTGCGATTCAACTTTCAGTAGTCGTGCCACGCTCTATGATATAATGTATGATAAGGCGATACATTGACACGAGTGCATAGCTTTAACCCGTTAACTTGTAAGCTCGAGTTAATTCGAGTATGCTAAACAGGCCAAACTGTGAACACTCCAGATAATTTGAGGGGCTTGGTATTTTTTAAAACGTGTATTTTTTTATATTCGATGTCTTTGAAAATTAAACATAAGCATTAAAAAGTGCAGTATCCACTAGGTAAAAAAATATTTTTTTATCTACTTTCTCAGGATTGAAAAAGTAGATAAGTAGCTATCTTATTGATCTACCCCATCCATGCCATCATGATATTCCAACATAATATTGGGCTTTGTAACAGTGATATTATTTTCTATCTTTTCTTCTCCATTTCCATCACTTCAATTTTTTTAATGCTTTGTGGACAATAAATATTGTAATAATTTAAAATTATTTAAAATAAAAGAAAAAGAATTTTAATCGTTTTTAAATTATTTTCAAATATAAAAGAGATAGCTTGGGCTCAAATTAAAAACTTTAATATTAAATAGATAATAGAATTTTATAATATAAAAGACTCTTAATCTCAGGGTGGATTTCTAGGCAATCAGAAACAGACACTTTTATTATTAACACTTAAATAAATTAATATCTGTTTTACATATGTATGTATTTTTAGGTATAACAAAACTAACCAATTTCACACTCTTCTTTTGATGATTCTTGGTATCTTCTTTTCTATAATGCTGTGCCCTACCTTCAAAAATGGCTTCCAGTCCTTCCAAAAAGCTATGTCTCTCTCACAACAATGGCTTCCAATCTTTCCTGCTTCCAGCCGACGGACGTCTTCTCACCAGGGAATCCAAACTCAGAGTCTCCTATTCTTCTTGGTTGTCTTCCTTTTTCAAACTGTCCACTCTTGCTGGACAGAAATTTGATGAGGACCTCCTCATCCTGGAAACATCATTTCACATGTGCAAACATCATTTCAAAACCTGCCTCGATGTTCCATGTAAACATTGATTGTCGCACAACAGTTAGGGATTTTTGCAAATGATTTACTTTCTGAATATTATTCTTTAGCACTATTTCTTGACTTCTATATTTTCTTAAATTTACTGTATTTTCAATTATGATGGGAAGAGTTAAAATAGTTTTTATGATATTTGAATCTGCTCAACATGGCCTTGATTCAACAGACTTGTTGACTGAAGGATACGTACCGCCATCTTGGTTTTATTTTGAATCACAAATTTATTATAGACAATGAAAATTGGTTAGCTTGCTTTTTGGATAAACAAAACAAAGGAACAATATTAAAATGATACATAAAATAAAACATCAAAAACCCTTTATACATCAAAATATACTATTTACTCAAAAAGAGCGTATTACAATATATATCTATTTTGTCCTGCCACTTTGCAGCTAAAATACCTTTGCGCGATCTTGAAATAGCTTCTGATTTTTTTAACTTTATCATTGCGAGCTCTTTTGCCATATTCTTTCAATTGCATCTTACTGTCCCTATGGCTTTGATTTGCATGGATTGTAATTTTTTAAAAAAGTTTGGTGAAGAATACTAATTATCCATAAATAAGGTGTGTCCGAAATTAGCTATTGGTGTGTACATAAACGTGGTAACATTTTCGAAAGCACTGGTGATTAAATTTTTATCTTTATCTTGGCCTGTGTATGTTTTAAATTTCATACAATATCCCGATTTAGACTCGCACTACTTATAAAACTCTAAAACGTGCCCTCTTTGACAGATTGTACTGTTCATTTGACATTCGACCGGCATATTTCATGAAAAATTCATCTAATGACACATATTCTTTGGGAGTATAAATACTTATAAATTTTTCATTCAGATAATCGATTATAACTTGTAATTTGCATAAATGATCATCATTATTATCTCCAACTTCATTATTTGCTAAGTGTAAAAAACATAATACTTATTCTTGACCAATAGGATTGGACATTCGGCTTTTTTACTTGTGCCATCAAGATTCATAATGCAAAATAAGCATGAATTTCATTTATATTCGTATCCCTTCATTATTCTTCAGGTTGTTTTAATTTTCCGGTTATATCTCCTATTGTTTGACTCCCATAACGATTGCTCTCTGTGACAATGATATTCTAAAAGTCTTTTAATAAAAATTGGTTTAGTATTTGCAAAGATATTAATCATTCTCCCTTTTTCTATGTTCATTCTAGGAACATGTGAGTACTGCCAAATTATGTTTTCATTTTCCTTATTTTCTCATATCCATTCATCAGATGTAAAATTAATTTCACGATTTACACTGTCATTTTCTTCTTCATTATCAGACACTATAATTCTACGCTGATTCCGAACAGGACAAACAATTTCCTTGCAGTCACTATCTGTATCGCTATAAGATTGAATAACTAATCGCTTTCTCTTCGTACTTGTCGAAGGTATATTACTGAGATTCTTGTTATTATTAATTTTATAATATGGGTTGATAAGACTAAAAAAAAAATCTATTATTAAATTTTTCAATGTTATAATAAGATGTATCACAAACTACAAGAATTTTAATGTAAAAAAATCCGTACAACATACTCTATCAATTCTGAAATATTTCCAAGATATCCATGATGCCACGTGATGTTTTGCACTCTAAAACTTCAGCTTGAATAATGAATGATCTAACTGTTAGTCGACATGGCGGACACGTTTTTTTGTTCCTGCGATAAATGCCTATTGATGTGGTATACATGTCGCTGACGGTTTTGGAACAAAAGTATCTTGATCGGTGATTGCAAACAACATCTAACTTGAGGAGGGGTGATGCAGTGGATGGAATTCATCATTATTACTAGAATTTAGTAATTGGGATTACCATTTTCAATCACCACAGCTGTTGATTATTGGAAGTCCAGGAAACGGAAGGTCTGCCCTACCCTCCTTAGTTAAATTATTACGAAGATAAGTCAATTATTATCCACAATATGGTTAAAAAATTTTATTGTTATGAAATAGGAAACTTACTAGTACATCATTTTTTGACAAAGTTCCCTTGCTTTTCAATGCACTTGGTCCATCGTTGTACAAGCTTCATAATGCCCTCGTAAAAGAAAGTTTTCAGTTGAGCTGCGAGCCAGGAATGTACTACTTCTTTCATTGCTTCGTCTGAGGTAAATGAGTAAAAAATTTCCAGACGATGTGCCACTTTGTCAATAGTTACTCTTCTGTCTAAAAGTACCATTTCATGTGAACGCTCAATGTTTTCTTCATTTGTGGTGGTAAACAGTTGTCCGGCTCCTTCATCGTGCGTAACACTTGTGCTACCATTTTTTAATTTTTCAATCTATTCTTAGACACTCTGTTGTGGCAAAACACTGTTCCCGTACTGTACCAAAAGTCTTTGATGAATTTTGGCTCCTGATACACCTTCCAACCACAAACAAATGGATTACTGAACGTTGCTCTTCTTTAGTGCAAATAGAAAGCAGAGCAGCCATGATTAACAGCACGTCAGCAATAACGAAACTAACCTAGCAGCTTGAAACTTGCATAGACATAACAACAAATAAACGAAGCATGTGTCATCAAAGTAAAATGACAGTGCTGCCATTATACACATAAATATATAACTAAATTGTGGATAAATATTGACTTGCCCTCGTATATCTGTAAAATTATAATTTCTTTTATATATCTGAAGGCTATCATATGTTCCATCTGTTATGCTAACTTAAAATAACATATCTGGTTTATACTAAATGTAATTGTTATTTAAATATATGGAAATTAAGCAACAAAAAGCTCTGAGGACTCAAAACATAAATACAAAACTTCACTTTTCAAAATGATCAAAATTCATTAAGGGCAATTTAACTAAGGAGAAGGATAGGTGGGATATAATGGAAAGAGCTTTGTATTAACTTCAGGAGAAAAAATATTTCATTAACTAAAACAAGTAAATACTTAGGGGAAAAAAAAAAGAGAGAGAGAGAGAGAGAGAGCAAACCAGTTTATTTCTTTAAATACTTTCTAAAATGTTAGTATGCTAGTAAGACCTTTTATATCATTTGAAGTTAGAATATGATGTTGGTTCTAATATAAGTAAAGTTTGAATTATTTAGTAAAAAATAAGTAAAGAATTTTATCTGCATAAATAGCTAAGAGTCAGCAATATATATTGGAATAAAGCTTTTATTTCAAGAAAAAGTTATAATTCAATAACATAACAATGTTCTATATGTTGTTGACATTCTGATCATCTGGACAACGATACTAACTTCATCAAATTTCTTTGTACCATTATCTTTTTTTTTCACAATTTTATTTTTTTTCTTAGAAATATATTTAATTGAGAATTTATCTATTCTGTTTTTTTTTTATTTTACAGAAAAGCCTAAATCTGATTCAAGACATGGGGATGATATGTCTCATGAGACAGATGTGGTCGATGAATTAGCAACTCAGCTTCAAAATATCAAATTACCTAATCAAGTAATTATTTATATTATTATTTTAAAACTTGCAATCGCTCTCTAAATATTGCCTATTTATTCAGCGGTAGCAGTGTGGTAACGCACCAGTCTACCAACCCACAGGTTGTCAGATCAATTCCTTGGTCCCACCTGGGCTTTTTTCAAGCACAAAATAATGCAAAACTCATTGACAACCTCCCCCATGGCATTTGTGAGGCCCGTTAGCCAATGGGTGGCACTTACAAAAAATAGGCGTGGGAGTGACGAACCCACCCTGTGAAAAAAAAAAATGTCAAGAAACGTGCGATCTATTAGTAAATGCATCGTGTAGAAATACGATGTATTTACTAATACATCGTGCGAGGACTTAGGCCTCCATGGTCTGTTGCCCATAAACTAATAATAA